>NC_029792.2:120663141-120668371 GCF_000816755.2 Arachis ipaensis
ATGTTGTCTTTATCTTCATACATATTTTTAATAAATAAAAAATATACTTTTTTTTAATTTTATATTCAATTTCTTAAATTATCTTTAGTTTCATTATTTTTTAATTATTAATTTATATTTTTATTAAATTTTTTCACTGTGTCACATACTATTCTTTTCTCTTACTATTATTCTTTATACACATATCTATCATTATCTCAACACAACTGTTATATTGCCTTGTTCTCCTTTTTCTTTTTTTTTTCTCCTCCCACATTTTTTTCACCTGATTGTAATTAATTATCACCAAGTACTATTATCATAATTTTCAATATGATCTATCACTTTGATCTATAACAATCCATTATGTTAACTTTTATGAGTTGTTAAAGTGTTATTAAAAGAATTCGTTTTTATTTCTTTTGAATATCTAGATTTATAAAAATAATATTTTTTATTGGCGTGCGTGTTAAGTAATTTTATTGTTCTATTAATAAAAAATTTAAGACATAAAGCATTAAAAAATTTTGTTCAAATTATCAAAATTTAATGTTGGTAATCTTTAAAAACTAATATAAAAATATATTAATTTTAACTAATATAATAAAAATAGTATATTATTGTAAGTTTTTAACTAATAATTATAAATTTAAGTTACAATTTAATAAAATACCTTAAAACAGATGGTTGTCATTACTTTTCATATTTGACTGCTATTATATAAATCTTATGTTTGCTTTGTTGTGCACATTAATTAAACTATACTTTATTATTTCATTTTGTATGTTTTGAAATAATGTTATCGTACTATAAGGATGACATTAGTTTTTATAACTAATGCGAATTTTTTGACTATTTTATTTGTTATTTAAATACTATTCATAAAAAATAATTACTTAAAGTAAAATACTATATAAAGAAAGATAGGAAACTTTTGAATTTATCATTCGAGTTTGTTTCTTAATTCTCACTTGATATTACTCAAATTTAATAGGTTGATGGTGATGATTCTTTTTATTAGTTAAAAAAATTTAACACCCACTCTCACCACAAAATAAAAGGTAAAACTTTATATCTTTTTTTATTACTTATTTTATTTTATTTTGGCTATTTAAATTAGCATGTATATGATTAATATATTTTCTATTAGTTATGCAATATTTTTACAATATTTTTTTTAGTTCAAATCAATATACATTTAAAAAATTATCTTTAAATCCTAAGCCATGTAATTCAAAAATCATTGCATTCATATTTTTTTAAATTTCAAAAAAATAAATTTTTTTGTATTATTATAATTAGTTGAATGGAGAAATAATAACAATCACATCATAATTTTAATTAATAAAGTAAAATAATTTATCAATTTATATTAAATTATTAATTTTAGTTACACGTAAAAGTGAATAATACTTTAAAAATAACTAAAAAAAATTAAAAAATCTTATGTGAATCAACATGTACATAAAATATTATGTGAAGATAAGTATAAACATTATGATAGTTAATAAGTAATTACGAAAAAATAAAAAATAATTATAAATTTTAAGAGTTGAAATAGTAAAAAGAATGAAGAAGAAAAGTAGATATTTATTGGTTATTCCTCTTGAATATGATAGAATTGAAAAAAATATAAAGACAAAATTAGAACATAATTTGAATACTAAATTGATAGTTTTTTTAAGAGAATTCTCGAATAAATAAAAAAATAATATTAAAATAATTAAATAAAAATTAAAGAGAAAAAATACAAGTAAGTAATCAAAAACTACTTTTTAAAATTGAAGTTATTTATTCATAAGTATGTTATGTCACCAAGAAGAAATAGATTATTACCCTCAAACATATGCAAAAGTACAGACATAATAATAAAGTTGTAATTTGAATATGGAGTAAAGTATCATTTTTGTCTCCAACGTTTGGAGTATGTCCCAAAGTTATCACTAATGTTTCAATCTTTGTATTTAAGTCCCTAATGTTTCAAAATTGACTCAATGGTGTCCTGCCGTTAGGGATCCGTTAACAGAATTGACGGCGGGACAAAATTGAGACGATTTTGAAACGTTAGGGACTTAAATATGACGAAAACGTTGGGGACAAAAATGATACATAGAAATAAATTTTAGTTTTATCCTTCAATAATATCAATTTTTTTACTGTACATAGTATTCAATTATTTTTTAATCACATCTAAGGAAATTATACTTAATCATATTACTTTCTTTCTAAATAAATTTATTTTTTTATAATTTTACACGAAAAAAAAATGACAGTTGTGGTTTTCATCGAGAAAGAAAAAGAATAGTCATTCATAATGGTGAAGGTGCGCTTTGGAAACGTAATACGCGTGTTAACACGCTTTTGTGGGTGAGGGTAGCTTTTCTATTGGGTTTGGTCAACTTGTAAGACTTGTAAGTCAAAAAAATTTGTATGCGTAGCATAACTGTTCCACTAATTCCATAGGAAAAAAATTTGCCTAAACAAATTTTTAATCTTTATAAATTGTTTAAAATTCGTTTTTGGTCTTTGAAATTTTATTTCTAGTTATTGATTATAGAAAATTCAAATTTTTTATTATAGAATTTATTCTTAATTTATTTCATTAAATACTAATGTATAAATTACATGGTGATTACATAATCAACTATAATTAAATTCAATTAAGTTGGTCTAATAATTTATTGCCACAACAAAAATAATTTAAAACACCTAAATTTTCTAGGATCAAAACGGAAAAAATACAATTATAAAGACTAAATTAAAGAGAAAAAAATTGTTTTTTTCAAAAGAATTTTATTTTAATTTTAATGCACTGATAGTTAAAATATTTTACATAATAATTCAATCATATCAGTTTTTATAAATGGCTATTAATACCATCAATATCAGAAATAATTATATTTATTGATGCCACATTATATAATTAGATATACACCTAAAATTGATTTGTAATAATTATGTATCAAAATTAAATTCAGCTTATGTAAGTCATAAAAAAATTGAAAATGAAAAAGCAACGCTTTCCGTGGCAGTAACCGTTGTGAGAAAAAGAAAACACGGAAGCGTGATGAAGACACGAGAAAAGGAGACAGAAACAGTGTGATATTCCACTTCCCATTCCTTCCCTCCGTTTCCTTCTCAAAATGCGTATCCAACTACCGCCTTATAAAACACTCTCTCTGTGGCTTCCAACGTGTTCTTTGCTTTGTTTTCGAAAGGCGCCATGGCTCACTGGCAAGGTGAATTGGAAGAGGGAATCGATTACATGTTCAAGATTGTGATGATTGGCGACTCTGGTGTTGGCAAGTCTCAGCTCTTGAATCGCTTTGTTAAGAACGAATTCAACTTGAAATCCAAGGCCACGATCGGGGTTGAGTTTCTCACCAAGACGGTTCTCATGGATCACAAAGTTGTCAAGGCACAGATTTGGGACACTGCTGGTCAAGAAAGGTCCATTTTTTTCTCTTTGATTTGTTCATTTCTTTGCTTATTAGGGTTTTATTCCATGAGCTTTTTTGTGATGAGCTAAAATGATCGTATTTAGATGGATAGAACTATGAATATAGCTGAATTCTGTGCAAGATCTTATCTTCTTTTGAGATAAGAAGACCATCCCTGTAATTTTAACAAGATTGATTAGTGCTGAGACTCATTTTCCTGCTCAATTTTGTTTACATTTTACATCTTTAGAACATAGCTCATTTTAATATAATCAAATCGCAAGACCCTTGTGAATGATGGTCATGGAACATAATGTTCATCAAAGCTCTTAGAATATGTTTCTGGATTCTTGTTTATCGCCTTACACTGCAACTAAATTTTGGCGAGCGTGTTATGAATTTAACTTGTTTACCAATATCCACATTAACTAATAATGCTGACTTCAGTTTGTTACTTATGTACTTGAATGTTTGCTGATATTCTTGCTAAGAATGTCCTTGAAATTCTAGTCAATTCATTTTCTTACAACAATATTGACATTTACTTAGATTTTGTTCCTGAGTTATGAGAGACCAATAGTGTTAATTCATGTACCTTAATGAGAAAATGCTCAGTTGTTCTTTTTTCCCCTTCTTGTGATGTTGGCATTCGTGACAGATACCAAGCAATTACAACTGCATACTATAGAGGTGCAACTGGCGCCTTACTAGCATATGACATAACCAACCACCAAAGCTTTGACCATATTGAAAAGTGGTTGGAGGAGCTGAGGATGCATACAGATAAGAATATAATTGTCATGCTTGTCGGCAACAAGTCTGACCTTAGTTCTGCTCGAGCAGTGCCGGTTGAGGCAGCCAAAGACCTTGCTGAGAAGGAGAATCTCTTCTTCATTGAAGCATCGGCACTTGAATCCAAAAATGTGGAGTCAGCATTCCTCGGTCTCCTCTCCCAAGTATATAGAACTGTGAGTAAGAAGCACATCATTTTGGATGGAACTGAATTGAATTGGGATAAAGTAAACCTTGAACTTGGAGGAACAAAGATTAAGATCCCATTACAAGAGCCTGAATGCCAAAAGGCTAAAAGGATATTCAATTGTTGCAGCATATTTTGAATTCTTTTTTTCACCCGGTGCCGCCATAATCTTCTGGTAAGTACTATCCTCCTCACTTCAAGCGCGTGCTAGTGTGGATTCTACATATAGTCCTTCTACCTCTAGTATAAAATATGTGTCATCATCATAGCTATATATTAGAAGGTTAATTTATAGCTTGTGTATTCACTAGGCAAATCATCTTTCCTCCAACTAACAAGAATTCGGGAGAGACGGTTGCAAAGATGAAGCAGCTAACGAGTTTGTGGGGATTTGGACAAGGTGACCTCATTAATATTAAATTTGAAAAAGGTTTATGTTCTTCTGTAAGGATTAATGGGGTTTGCATATTGATGGAACTATTGTTCATACATTGGTTTTGATTTGATGGATCTCCTAGGTTTCTTTTTTCTTTTTTTTTTCTGACTATCTGCATCTCATTTCACAGATTTTTGTTTCATTATTTCCATCATAACCTTATATTTGGTATTCATTTGTTGTAATTAATTCCTTATTTTCTTAATTCATAATGAGTTTATTCATAATATATTCATGTCTTCATGTATGGTATAACATTTCCGTAGAAAGTATACTCTTAAAGTGCAACCTAAAATGAACTTTGTGTAAGATCAAATCAAGGTTCCTGAAATCAATTTATATAGATTGTATATAAAAGAATCTACAAAATCTAGAAAAGAAAAGAAGTTACACAAA
>NC_029792.2:120668394-120670373 GCF_000816755.2 Arachis ipaensis
ACCTAATTAAATAGTCAGCTCCTTGGCAAGTGAAAGTGCTGGTTGAATCATCATAGGCATAGCTATAAGCCTGAGGACAAGAAGCCTTGAACACCTTTGAATAGTTTGTTGGTTGGCACTTATTTGGGCTATTAAAGTCTCCAGTGCAACAATATTGTGGCTTGTTGAATGCCATACATGCACTCTTACAACCAACAATTTTCCCATTTCTTCTCAACTCCAATCCACTTGGGCAGTTTCTGTTCAAATCCGAACGGCAAGTGACAGCCTTGCACTGACCGGATCCTCCGGAGGGGAAGATTGACACTGGCATGTTGTAACCATCGACAAGGCTAACGTCATAAAAGTCCCCCTCTGGGCTGTCTAGGGTAAACTCTGCTAGCGAAGCTGGTGGCACGCCCCCGGCACCATCACACTTGAGCTTGCCTCCGCAATCACCGGTGACGCACAATCCACTACCAGAGCTATCAAAAGAGCATCCTCGTCGACCCCAAAACCGGCCAGACCATGCTTTTGGTGCAGTGATGTTTACAGCTTGACCAGATCTTAGTTGAACCCCCCCCATCCATGAGTTGTGGCTTTCCTGATGCTGTTAGGATCCCAGGCCAAATTGTATTCCTGCATCTATTTTGCAATATAAAAACCGTTGCGTCCACTCCTGAGAAATAAAAGGGTAATAAAAAAGAGGTAGATTGTCACCAAAGCTGTAATAAACCTAGGAAAAGTAAGTTGTGTAACAACTGATATGTAATTATCATTACCTAATGAGAAGGATACCATGAGAAGAAAGAAGAGGTGTTTCAATGCCATTTGAGATGCCTTTTTGTTGTTTCTAATTTGTTGCAATTTTATACTTTTATACTTCACGACTTGCATGAACCAGTAGGCAATACTTATAAGCAAAGGTAAATGAGGAGGTTCAACAAACACAATCTTTACAATGAGAGAGATAGGGCCAAGTTTTCTTGACGACATGACAACTGTCAAGCTTGGCAATTGAAAGAATCAACATGTTCCCAGCACTTTTTTAATTCAGATTCTACATTGTCCGAAATTTTCTTAACTGAAATTAAAGAAAAGGAGACCAAGTCATTGAGCTGGGAACTAAAAGAGAATCTATAAAAGTTCACCCAACTGATTATGAACCCTTGACTACATGCATGTCATATATTTTTGGGCTATTTTGTCTTGAATAATAACGTTAATCTTTCTGTTGCCAAAAGTCTACAGGTAGGAAGAGGTAGGTTATATATATATGGATGATTAATATGGGCCTATATTAAGAAAATGATAAATTTTTCTTGTACATCCTCCTAATAATTTTCTTAATTACCACTAAATATAGGAAATTTTTACTACTTATATTTCTAATATGATGTATTCTAGTTTCATTTACTCGTTGTTGAGTATTAGGAATATGGCATAGAAGACGTATAGTTACTACTCTTTTGGTGATTTTTTAGTTCTAAGTTTTTTTAGTTCTAATCTTCAAAGATGGAAATGAATAATGGGAGATCTTCATTGTGAATTGTTAGATGATTCAACCAAATATATCAAATTATCTAAAGATTCATAATGTTATCTTTATGTAAAAGTACTATCATGGGAGTATCTACGGTGAATAATTAACTGTACCAACATAGAATCAGTAAAATCTATAAATTATTTTGATCTCTTGATTAATTAGATTCGAATGCCAAAAATGAAAAATCTTACTGCTAGAATATTTGTATACCTTTCATGAGATTTCTATCAATTCAAGTCAGATTAGTCAAGTTTATGCTAATAAGATTAGAATGTAGTGGTTAGATACTAGCCAGAAATATAAATAATTGAACATTTTTTTCTTTTTAAAGGGGAAAACAAATTGGTGAATCATCTCAATTGCTGAGTTGCCATACAGGCATACGGATACAGGTATGCCTTAGGTATGTTTGGATACATATTTAATAAAAAAACTGTTTTACAATATATATATA
>NC_029792.2:120671741-120678837 GCF_000816755.2 Arachis ipaensis
CCTTTTATAATAAAAAAAATTTATCAAATATTTTTACTGTAATCATTACTTAAGATTTTAGAACTTTAACACTTTATTTCTTTGTGAATTACATATGTAAAATAAACTGGTTATAATATTACACAAATGTCTTAAATGAAATTTTGTTATGGTTTTGCCCTTTTTCAAATCTATGTAAATCATTGCAACTGATAACAAATTAGGGTTTTCAACTAAATCATAACGGGCTGTCATGACTTAGTTTGGAACATGCAACTGTATAAATCGTAAGAAACTATCACAATTTAACATGTGAAAAGGAAATTATAATGGATAATACAAAGTGAATATATACATAGAATGCAGAATGTTGGCATATTTAATCGTAAAACTATGGAAAAGTCTAAAGAGACAACTACAACATAAACCAACTCAAATCAATTTGTATTTTCATTTGTAGGTGTTAGAAGAGGGTGAAAAAGGTTGATATGCATTCTGAATCTGGAATGTCATTGAGCATGCTTAACCCCCTTATTTATGTTTCTGTGATACATTATATCCCCTTTGACTAATAATTTCAATATAAATAATATCTTGATTGATCAATCATGATTCAAAACTTAGTATAGGTTCCAACATTCTTAAGATTAAGTATTGTCCAAAGCCTACATTCCGTAAATTCATAATACAGCTAAATTAGATGTTATTTTAGAATGGTTATAACATACTAAACAAATTCCTTATCATAATGACAAATGAATCATAAAGAATTTATGTAGAAAGAATTTATCAACCACTATTGATCACAGTATAACAGTGTCATACAATATCAGCGGCACAATCTTCAATTTGTAATATGCAATGAATGAGCCACAATTCAACTGGCAGCTAAATTTGTTAACAGAAAATATGTTGATATGCAAATTATAATCCTATCCTCAAATCCAAATTTTATTGTGGTAGAAAATTCAATTATGCTTATATATCTCAACCACCTACATCCAACAATAGATGTTTTCAACGGCTATGACCCTAAAAAAAAAGGAAAATTCAAAAACGTAGCTATTGCCAACTAATCAAAGCTTAGTTTATCAAAAAATTCAAGCCTCAACCTTTGGTTTTGGTTTTGATTTCTGTTTCTTTGCATCCAACGATGCCAACCCTTTCCCCAGTCCAGCCGGAGTTTGTTCTTGTTTTTGCGTCGGCACTGATTGGTCTTTTGTAGCATCTGCTGGATCACTTGAACGAACGCCATTCTTCTTTACTCCATTGACATCCCCATTGCCCAAAACATCGGGAGCCACGCCGGAATTTATGATGTTGAAAAGCGGTGTGAGCGGAGGAGGATGTGATTGTACTTGTACTTGTACTTGAGAGCGCACCACCAGGCCCCTGGCTGCTGCCTTCTTCCGAGCTATGGCAGCTGCACGTGCAGCCCTTTCATCGACTCCCCTTCCCCTGGGGAGGGTCTCAGCAATCATTGCAGCATTGACAGATTTATTTGTGGGTGCACCTGAACTTCCAGATCCCCCATCTGTAACTGCTTGGAATGCTTGTACAAACTCAGGACGTGCCTGTCAATTTCAGTGGAAGTTAAAAGAATCAGACAGAGATAAAAGCGCAGAACAAAGATATGCTTAAGATGATCTAAGAACAAAGTGAAAACATCTGTATCAAGGTTGAAAATCTGATAGCTACAGTAATGAATATTGATATCAAAGAACATCATTCTCACTGGCATTAAATATTCAGTATTAACTAATAGCTATAGCCCACAAACAACATCTATTATAATATATAAAAAGAGAAATTGAAGTAGTGTTTAACAAGCTAATGCCACCTAAATTTTAAATTTTCTATGAATTTGTCTGTCAACATAGAGCAAACAACCTATCTATATAATCATATTTAGAATATCATAGTAAATAGCATCTACGTACGCAACTTATCATCAATTTCATAATTTTTCATATTAAACTCTTCAATTATCTAGATGATGTTAGTTTATATCAAAAGTCTAAATTCTAATATTAAAATTATAAAAATTATTTAAAAGAAATCAAAGTAATATTAAAATAAGCTAATGACACCTAAGTTTTATGTAACCAACATATCAATTTCATAATTTCTCACATTAAATTCTTCAATTATATAAAAAGATTATATTATAGATATTAGTTCAAATCAAGGGTCAATTCTAATATCAAGGGTCAAATTCTAATATTGCATGTCCTATTTGTTGAGTAAACTTTATTTTATAAATTAAAAAAAATATATAAAAGAAGAGATTAAAGTAGTACTACAATAAGCTAATGATACCCAAGTATTTTAAGTTCATAAGCTAATGATACCTAAGTATTTTAAGTTCTATATAAAATTATCACGTTAACACTAAATTTAACTTTTAACAACATAGAGAAATTATCATAAGCTTATAATAATGGTAATAAAATTTGAAAGACAAATCTATGAATGAGTGTGATGACTGAAAACACTTTGTAAAAACTGAAAATTTTGTGTATATTCATAAATGAATAGGATTGTATGTTTTATTTGAGTGTTATACATATATAGTTTCTATCCTATACTAAAAATGTCATAAAATGCAAAAAGTAAATCCATATATTTGTGAATCAATTCTAAGCCAATACTTAGAAAAAGAAAATAAAGGTCAAACATGTTATGTTATAGGTTTATACAAAATATGTAAGAATGTTTATATATAATACAGTATTTACCATATGTTTTAAAATTAGATAAATAATTCTATCAGAAAATATTTTGTTAAAAAACTTAAATTATTTTATTTTTTAACATCAAAGAATATTCTCATTTTATATTCTTGTATTTTTTCACGCAACGCGCAGGTTTAAATTTAATGATAAATAAAATGACAAATCAACAAAAGAAAAGGAGCAACTCTCAAGAGAACATCAAGAGCCTTCCTGGCGGATGCCGGATTCAAAGCTTGATCGTTTTGCTTTTGAGGCATTCACCTGACAAAATAAGGTGTGGAAGATAACCAGTACATGGAGTGAAAGTTTCTGTTGCTACCAGGTGCTGAAAAGGAACATAAGGAGATGGAACATGGATACAGAACTTTTCATGTTTTTCAAAGTAAACTATAGAGTATTGACCCCTCCACGGGGAAATACAAAGAAACTTCACTATGATCAACGAAAATCATAATAGTTGGTCAATGATCAAATCACTCACAAAAAGTCCTCCCTATTGCAAAGATTTACCATCCAAGAATTTATGAATGTTGGCAAAGGGCAGCTCCATGCAAGTGTCAACAACGGATTCCATAGCTTGAACTCATGACCTCAAGACTCCATGGATAGTTGTATAAAACTTACACACAACTAAATTGCCAAGTAATATTTCACCTTACTTGAATGCAAAAATTGTACCCAAAAAGAAAGAAAAATAAAATAAGAGAGCCGGAAATTTTGGAGAACTGAAATTTTCTGAACCTTTCTCGGGGAATAAATAGAGACTCAATCCCATTTAACCAAGGGAAAAGTAAATACTAGCAGTGAAATGTGTAATTTCATTCAACCAAGGGAAAAATATACAGTACCTGTAACTCACGAATCTTAAATGTATTTATCCAGTTTAGAGACTCCTGTGTTTTTGGATCATCTTCGCCAAGTTGTTTGACAAGTATCTCAAATGTTTTCTTCTCATGCTGTCAAACCAAATGCAACATAGGCTCATGACCTAGTAATAGTAGAGAGTAGAAAACAACTCACGCCTTACATACCTGCAGAGAGAGCTTGAATGCACCCATAGAGTTGAATATAATAGCAAGAGCATGATAACAAACAGCAGTTTGAATATGTTTCTCGCCAAGAAGCCGTTCATTCTTCTTTAAAGCTTCTTGTAGATAACGAAGAGATATGTTCATCTTTTTCAATTCCTTATACATCATTGCTACGTTTACGAAAGTTGCGGCAACATCAGGATGATCAGAGCCTGATGATAAACTTAACAGGAGCAAAGCACGAGTCATGTAGGGAAGGGCAAATTCAGTTTTTTCCCATCCATGATAGTAGAGTGCCATATTAGCATAACTGCAATGAACAAAATTTCAATCGGGGGTTCTAGAGCATAATGTTTCATAACAAACACCAATTTTTCTGCAACACTATCACAATAATTTTTTTTCAGCCACAACATCCGATTTTGCTTGGTAAACAAAAAATTCACACGGTAGAGGGATGCATATACAGAACCCCAAAATCATTATGGAAATGAAGCAAGCAGAATAAAAAAAAATAAAGTACCTGTGAGCTGTGTCAGGATGATCTAGACCAAGACAAGTCTCATTGATAATCAACTCTCTTTGCTGTTGTGCAACAGCCACATCCATCTCTCCAGCATGATACGTAATCATTGCAAGATACCTGAAATTTAATAATTCATAATTAGCTCAAATATTTCAGGACCATATTCAAATATCACATGGCTCAAAAGAATGCTTGTTATAAATTTTCAAATTGTAAGCATAGCAACTGCAAATCAAATACACAACAATTTCAGATCCATTACCAAAATTTTAACGGCAATGCAAGCTAATTATGATTAGACTAAGACAAGAGGATAAAATTTAAGGATCATGCTAACATGATAGAAACAACTGACATACCGACAGCAGGTAGCAACCTCACAATGCATTGGACCTGTAACCTGCAGCACAATGTACAAGAATTATTATTTTATGCACAACGGCCATTCAAATACAGATACAGAAATACAGGATTTCGTACCTGTTGAAGAATTTTAAATGCCTCAGTAAATAGATCGTAAGCTTCATTGAGTGATCCCTGGATCAAAAAAGTAATTACCTAAGTTATTAAATTTGTTGTCAGAAAATAAATCATGCATCCAACTCCACAATCCACAAAATCGACTTTTACGCTGAGAAACACAGTTGTTCAAACACTGTACAATTCCCCAGTTTACACACAAAATAAGAATTACCATTGCATTACCAGTGATGAGTACAAGTATGAGAATGCTATATTAAGGTGCAAAATTACTTATTAACCAACTCAGAAATTGAAAAAATAAATGACACTGACAAATCTAAACACTACTACTAGTATGAAAAAAATAAAACAAAAACCTTTCCCATGTAGGCTCATGTATATGGATTAAAGAATACCATGGTGTTAAATACTCAGAAGTGGACCGGCGTAAGACTAAGGAACACTATAAATAAAATTAATAAGGAGAAATAGGATTTAAGTAGCTTGTGTATATTATACGTTTGTGATTTAAAATTTCTGAAAAATATGAAGTCATTTTAAACAATAATTAAAAATTATGTTATGTTTTCATAAGTTCAACAAAACAGTCCCAGGAGTAAATAAATGTGATCATTCTACCAAAGAAAAAGGGATCACAGTAAATACAGCTGACATATGACTTTTTGCTGCATCCGTAAGTTTCTTGGCATCTGAACAAACTGGAACTGAATGCCTGACAACTGGACAGAGATCCAAGATATCTGATGGTTGGAAGGGTGTTGTAGAATTAAGATCATATTTACGAGATGCAACAGTTATACCAACCTGAAAACCAAACATTAAAAATATTAACAGAATTAATATCAAAGTTATTCACAAAATTAAATCTTTTGTTTGTTAAGGAGTGCTGACATTGAAATGCATTAACTTAAGCTTAACAGGATTAATATTGCAGAGAATCATGGTTAATGGCAGAAGTAGATAACACTATTCAACAACGATGAACAGCAGAGGTAGTGGATGATGTCAAGATCCTATCAACAGCTATTAACAAGTACTATCATAGCACAACATGAGAATAATTTTTAATTGTTATCAGTTTGCATACATCATTTGCAGACAGTGGGTTCAGGCTTGCAGTGCACACAGCACATAATAAAAAAAAATATCTGCCCTATAATAAAGTTACAAAATTGATATTATTTTCATATCATACAGAGATAGTTTTACCATATCCTATTCTTATCCTTCTTTTCTTTAATATTTCATATAGACAAGGTTAAGATGAGAAATTTTTTCCCCCCAGAAAAGAGCTTACCAAGTAAGCAAAATCTAGACCAAAGAATATATTTTTAATAATCCACAATTCTTAGAAATAAAGAAGATACCACACAAAGGTATCAACAACATACAACATACGGCAGCACGTGGAGCCAACACCAAGTATATGCAGGTTTAAGGTTTATCCGAAACATCAGAAACATGTAAAGACCAGTAAAAATAATTTGTACAACTAGGACTGTTAAAAAAATTATAAATAAATAATCAACATGAATTGACTGAGGCTTATACTTACCTTCCGACAAAGATTACGTATAACACAAATTTTCTTCACACGTGACCTTGAATCCTCGGGTAACTCAAACTGCAGCAAGTTGAATTTTAGTTCAGAGATATATAGCAAAGTATCAAAAGAGACAAATAGTTAGATTCAATGGTGAATTTATGGACCTAATGAGCAAAGCCCACACTGACTATAACCATAGCAACTCATCTCATTTGGCTAAGCGCAATCAAAACATGATATGCAAATGCATTCACGCGTACCCTGACCAAACTGAAAACACCCAAAATCATCATGTCAACATCATCCCACTGAGCATATTGAACTCATCGTAGGCATTAAGCATTAACAACAAAGATTACGTATAACACAAATTTTCTTCACACGTGACCTTGAATCCTCGGGTAACTCAAACTGCAGCAAGTTGAATTTTAGTTCAGAGATATATAGCAAACTATCAAGAGAGACATAGTTAGATTCAATGGTGAATTTATGGACCTAATGAGCAAAGCCCACACTGACTATAACCATAGCAACACATCTCATTTGGCTAAGCGCAACCAAAACATGAAATGCAAATGCATTCACGTGTACTCTGACCAAACTGAAAACACCCAAAATGATCATGTCAACATCATCCTACTGAGCATTATTGAACTCATCATAGGCATTAAGCAATAACATACCTTGTATTTGCTCATTGCAAATTCTTGGATGTCAGACCATAGAGATTCAGAGCTTATTTTCGTGTACAAAGGTTGACTCTTCCTTGAACCCCCCTTGCTTTTCCATCGTGCTC
>NC_029792.2:120678955-120685372 GCF_000816755.2 Arachis ipaensis
TAAATAAACATGGATGAATGGCTCCCAAGGACCTCATAAGAGCATACATGACATGCTAATTAGCCAGAGCCTCATAGTTTATAGGGTTTGACAGAAATAAAAAGAGATAAGGAAAAAAAATAGTTTGTACTCAGATCAATTCAAGGTCAAGGGATCATAAGAAAAGAATGGTTAATAAATATTACAAGGAAAACAACCATATTTGGAAAAACCTTTTTTGGAGTCCTGGATTGTATGCCATTTGAATCTGGTTTCCCAGCAGGAGCTTGACAACTTCCAAATATGCAGTTCAACAAATGAGATAATGCAGGAGCAAGATCATGATCCTCTGTGTCTCTCAATACATCCTGAAAAGTGTAAATTGCAAAATTTGATCTATTACAAACCTGCTGGTTTAAGAGAAGTGATTTTGAAAAATGATGTGCCCTATATAATATTCATGTTTATACAACATTTTTAACCAATAATGTAATGAAAGCCTCTAGTTAACTTGATATTTGGAAACAGAACAGAGTTTCAAGAATAAACAAATTAAAAACTCAAGCACTCACATACACATACGAACATTCATAAAATTGGACAGCTCCAATTTACACTGATTCTTACAGAAAATAACAGGACTTAAAAATAAATAAATAAGTATTAAACAAACGACAAAGGAAAAATAATTTAAAAATTAAAAGAGGCAAATAAATGTTAGAAGAGTAGAGAGCAATTCTAGCACCTTGATAATATGTTTGGATGATCTGACAACAATCTCGTTAGTGCAAAGATCCCACATATGAGGAAGATGTTTAGTCCCATCAGCCACCTTTTACACAATGATAAAAGGACAAGTAATGTAAAAATTATAAAAGGACAAGTAAAAGGAATACCAGGAAAACCATGAAATAGATTGGAACATAAAATTCAGATGAAACTCCCAGAGAAATCATTGCAGCAATATTAACCAAACCAGGGTACATAGGCTACTAGGATGGCTCTTAAAAATAATATATTTTTTCATGTGATCATTTCAGGTAGAAACAAATTAATGTTTAAATGCAGCATTTAATAAGACATTTCTCTTCATGAATTTCTTTTTTTTTTAAGTTATCAAGACAATATTTCTTGAGAAGCTTAAAGTAATCTCGAGGGAAAAAAAAAGGGCACAATTTATACTTTTTCTAGTTCTTCTTTTACAGAAAACTAAAAAGTACATGGAAACATGGTAAAAGTATAAAAACTAAAAAGTACTTTTAATAATATACACAGATTCAGACAAACTCAAAGTGCTTACTTTGCCAATATACCGAACATTAATTCCACGAGCATGAAGTGTTTCTGTTAATGACTGGCCATCCATAGGTGTAACGTCAAGCTGCCAAAGATCTTGTATAATGTTTGGAATCACCACATCAGTAAGATATTGACCAACTTTCCTCACATTGTCTTCATCAGCAGCAATTTCCTGGTGGTATGAACAAACATGGCAATATAAGAATATCACGAAAAGGATGCTTCAGCAGAGAGAGACACACAAATATAGATACACATGGAGGAGGAATAAAACTATTGTTAGGCATAGTTATATGTAAATAAAGATTCAGAAGAAACCTCTGGGCTCCCAGCTAGTTTGAATTCAGTGAAAACATTAGGGTTAAAAACTATTTCATCACAATTATCATATCCCCCAGCAGATGCAGATGAAACTTCTTCGGCATTCTCAGTTGTCTTCTCATTTGTTAACTCCTGCAAAGAGGAAGCAAAAGCACATAAGCACATAAGCACAAATTTAGAGTTGTAAAAGGGAAACATAATCTCTGAGAAAATATCCCATATTCCAAAAAGTCATAAACCGTTAAAAGTATAAAAACCATTCATGTGACTTTACTTAACAACTTGAGTTTGTGAGAGAGAGTTAAAAACATGGTATTTGAACTTCTATGACCATGTGTTCAAGAGTTAGATCCTGGTTTGCTCCCTTTCTTCTAAATAAAGTTAGACTTAATCACAAAGTAGGATAATCCTATACAATATTTCATGTATCAAATTCAGACTCTTGAGTCGGGACTGTGTTGCCTCTACCCCTAACAGTATAAGCTTTGGGGTCAAAATGGTTCATGACATAAACTAATAAATAGCGACACCATTTGACCTGATGCTGTTTTGAATACTCAAATACACACACAACAAATAATCATTCGACAAATGCAAACAAACATAACCAATGGATCCAAGGGAAAAGGAACTGCTGAGATAGTCCTGTATTTTTCTTTGGAAACACAAGGAAAAGAAGCAACAAGTGCCCAAGAATTAATGGTAATATTAACAGTATCATATGTGCTAAATTACTTTTTTCCTTGAATGGTCTATATAAACTATAAAGTATCTAAGAGTCTTTATCATGTATTCTAGCCCCACAGATTCTGGAAAGGAAGTGTATAAGCACCATGCTGTAAATGTGCACACATATGCACATGCAACAAAGTATGATCACCATTAGATGAAGTTGAAAGTAGTAGCTTATTTTTCAAAATCAAGGTGGAAGGGAGGAGACTCCTATATAAATAAATGGTACACATCATCTCATATGAACTAATAATTAAAAGTCCACATTATTCTAGAAGGAACAGGAGCAGAAAAGAATTCGCTTCAGAGAAAAGACATCTTAATCAAGTAAAGGGAAACTAATAATAGGCAACCAATTTTACCTTATTGTCAGCATCAGCTTCATTTTGAAAATTAGTGGCCAAGTTATCTGCACCTTCAGAATTAGTCTCCTTGGATTTTGATTTCTCTGATGCTTGGGCCTATTCCAACAATAACAAAAACCATCAAAAACTGGAAAAAGAAAATCCTCAATGTTATAGACAACTGAGTATTGCAGTTACCTGGCAAAAGGCAGCAATTAATTCTGATCTCAATATACAAAACCGGGAACCAGGTCCAGTGTAGTTTGCATCTCGAGGAGTTACCCGCAACAAATCTAAGATATAGTGCCTGATTTGATTAAATAGAGAAGTAAACAATAATTAGGAAAAGATAAAATAAAATAAAATGTCAAGTTTGCACTACACTAAAGATTTATGTTGTAAATATATATTGTTGAAAAACATCCTATCTTATATATTCATTAAACATTCCTCAATCAAGAATAACAAAAGAGAAAACCAGAATGGAGTAACATAAATCAGAAGTGTCTAAATCACAACCCTAAGTATATTAACTGCAACGATTATGATGTTACTTAACTATTGTTGATGAACTTTCTACTGATTAGTATTCAATAACATTCTTCAAACATAAATAATATAACCAGAAATCATGCCTATCCTATGAACCAGTAGCAAATCAGCAGAGAATAGATCACCAACTACAGTGATAGACAGTATTAAAAATAACAAACAAAACCAGAATAGAAACTACCTGTCATCACCGCCAACAATTCCCTTGCATTCCACTGGTGCAGCTAATTTGAAAGCATTTCCAGATCCATCAAGGACTGAGTGTTCTTTTAAATGAAGGCATTTGGCAGCCTCCGATACCTGAAAACAAGAAAAGAATAAAAAAGATCTTTTATGAAAATTTCATTTGATAGAGTAAAGAATAGCAATGCCTAAAAGAATGTTTATTTAGAATTTATGGATACTTATATTTATTTATTTTACCTATGTAAGAAAGGTTTCACCGCAAATCAGTGTCAATTAAAGCCTAAAAGTCAAATAAAGTACACTCACTGAAAATAAATAAACTTTCAGCATCTCTTCCTTACCTTGGAATGAAAATCTTCATTCCAGCAAATTTTCTTCCCATTGTCAACGGAGCCATACTTAAGAGACTCCGACTTGTCGCCTTGAAGAATGCCTGGTAATACACTCTGCAGCAAAATATGTAACTTGAATCACAACAGAGATTTAATGGTGAACGGGATTTATACATTAAAAAAGCAGTAAATTTAGTTTCATTTTCAATATGAATAAAGAAGTATAATATCCAGCAAGAGTCTCCATGGAAAGAATTCTACATTGAATAACAATGTGGGATCATTGATAGCAACCAACAAGACATGTGGAAATACATTTGTATATTTATTTATATTTACATTATTTTTTTATTAAAGAAAAATATCAGCAATACAACACAAAATATGTTCACTAAAATTGATGAGACAACAAATTCAAATGTCCCAGCTTCCTCTACAAATAAATTGGCATCATAAACTGAAACCATATATAATTCATTGCATTTTCTTGAAAGAAGAGAAACTTAAACTTCAGATTCACAACACACACCTGAGCAACCACTCTGTGACCCCTGTAGTCAATTATAGCCATAGCAAGATTGTAGAGTCCATCCACGTCAGCTTCCTGGTAAGCTATTGTGCCCTTCAAATCATTATTTGCTGAAGCATAAGTAGCCTGCTCACTCTCAGCCAACTGTGCCTCAGGTGAGATCTCTTGAGCAGCTTCCACCCCATTATTAAGATCTTCGGAACTTGAACCGTTGCTTTTTCCCCCACTGGGAACCTGAGAGTCTGAAACATTTTCAGAATCTTGCCGAATGTCTGTGCTCTGTATATTTGAATTAGAGTCTGTGGATTTCTTTGAGAGCTGCTCAAGGTCGGCATCAACAGCAAAACTAAAAAATATATTGTTGTGTACATACCTATTTCCAAACGACGTTTGTCAAAAGACACTGATTAGGCAAAACAACTTACCATGAACCTTTAACTTTAATGGAAGAAGAAAAAAAAGCACAGCTGATAACAAGAAATGACTGGTTACAACAATAACAATTTCTGTTCAAGTTGTAAACAAAAGAAAGGACTATTGCATTTTGTACCATATTTCTTTTAAGATATCTCAGAGCCATGTATGTCGGAAAATAGAGTAGATGTCCTTGATATATGTATTATCTTAGAATGTCAATGAATATCTCTTAGGACTAATTTTAATATTTAATATATATCATCATTTGATTACAATTTTATTATTTGTTTAGAACTGAATTAGGGGTTTCTGTTTCCCTATTATTAGGATTAGTGACATGCCTCTTGTAAAACACATGGCACAACAGAATCATGTCAGAATTTTTAGGGCCTTATATTTTTGTTTTTGTGCTCCAACCTAAACCCACAATCAATAAGGACCATTAATTTCAGAAGGGAAATCTATGAGAAAGGATAAAGAAATTGTAAAAAGTGAACAATATGTTAAACACATTTAATAGAATTAAGACAGTAGCTCCCACTAACATGTGAAAGCATTCCGGGTCACTTGGGTTTATTGGAGGAATGCATCCGTTGATCACTCCAATAGCACCATTAGTTGCTGCATCAACAAAGTCTGACGTCACCTTGTAACGTGCTCTATCCCTTATCATCCTGCAGTAATGCATAGCTCACACAAGCAGCAAAGATAAACAAGTCATCACCAACAGAAAAAAAAAAATACTAGAAAAATCATACTTATAAAGACAATGGGTTATTGGGAGTAAAGATTTATAAAATTTAAAATTAAAATAAATAAAAAATAAAAAAAGAGGCTACCTCTCCTGAAGAGTTGTATGAGGAAATTCTCGACAAGATTGCAGCTCCTCGTTCCAATCCCTTTGCATGCCCATTGGTTCACTTCCATATAAAAGGGTCAATGAATTCTCAGCCCTGGCCGGATCACGAGTGTGATCTGTCAACAAAAGAAACGATTACAAAAACATCAAGATAGCATTCTCATGTACACCTCTCATAGTACTAAACTGTAGTGATGTGCCAAGAAGTAATAAATAAATATACTACATTAGAGAGAGAGAGAGAACAGATCCATCAACCAAGGAAATTAAAATGAAATTACATGCCATTGATGGTTAACTTCAGAGTCAAATAAGTGAGAATAATTATGAAATATTCCATCTAATAACTTAAACCAACCCAAGTTTCCTACTTGCCTTCCATCAACAACAAATGAATTTTAAATCATATTAAAGTTGGATATGTGTATCAAATATTACTCCAAAATACTACCAGGATAGACTAAAATCTTCAAAATAGACTTCTGTTCAACAGTAGTGTCATGCATTAAATTAATAAAAAAAAATAATGACATATCTTCCTAGGCAAACTATTTCATGGAGCTTCCCATGAATAATTTGAGGAATGAGTGATGGAAAAATTGTAAATACATGAAATAAGCACGTTGGCAAAATCACGAACAATAAAACTTGTCCCGGGGAAAATTTTGAATTATTTGTGACACCTCTATGGAATAGTTTGCCATCTTCAATCCGTCATCCTTAGCATCCTCCTAGTTTCCAAATGAGATAGATTTTGAAGTTTTTTACGTTCTCAAGATATAAAATGCATTTGACTTTTTACCTTGTTTAGAAATTAGGAGGACGAATTAGAAGTGTATATTGTTGCATAAGTGATTACCACTTTTT
>NC_029792.2:120685410-120690486 GCF_000816755.2 Arachis ipaensis
GGGATGAGATAGATGAGAGGGGCTGTTCTGAAAAAGAACAAGGCATAATACCCTTTTTTTACCCCTAGGATTAGTGTTTGGCATCTATTTGGTCTAACTCATGAACTTTGGAGAACTTCTCCTCTTAGTCATGTTGATAGATTGGAAAGCAATGCTTTATAGATAGCTCTACTTTTGGTTGTTTTTTGCTATTGTACAGAGGATCTCTTATCCTCCTTATCCTTGTAATATTCTTCTATCAGTCTTAATGATATTCTTATTTTATCAAAAAGAACATGGAAAACCAGCCCAATTATCCCAACTAGAGAAGCAGACGTTACTATAACTGACATAAACAATTGAAGATATAACATTGATTAAACTGAGCTCACCGGGAACTGGGTATAACCCAAGCCACGAATTAGGTGGCAGCAAGGATTGCAAATTTTCAAAGGGATGATGATATGCCCGTCTTCGATCCAAAATTTCACGGAAAGCTTCAAATTACAAGAAAGGGAACCAGTATTATTTATTAAGTCGCACATTTGATAAACTTGCATCAAAGGCCTTTCTTACAACTCATTACCTTTCTTGAACTTGGGGCTAATCTTTTGTAAGAGAGCAATAAGGGTTGTTGCTTCCCATGTAGCTTTGCTTGGCTTCCAGTCAAAATTGTTTGCTGTGCTTGAGTTGACATAAAACACCCTTGTAGTTCCCGTTATACAAAATGCATTACCCTCCAATGTTACCACATCCAAATAAATCAAGTCTCCAACAAGCCTGAAAATCATAGAAGCCTTGTTAAAATGCCTACCTAAAACAAGGAGGTGAAATCCTATTAAGTGAAGAGATTTCGGGTTACCTTCTATAGCTTGGAGGAGGATTGAAGGATGAAAACACTATGCTCTCCACACACTTGACATCTTTCAATGGGGACGGTAGTAAATTACCCAATGAACCAGAAGGATCCTCCATAAAACCAAGTCCGTCAAGGTCTCGAACTTCAGTTTTTGAAGAGTCTGATACTTCAAGAAATGCAGAGGCGGACTTGTAACGATATATTTCAGAGATGAGGTAGAAAATAGTACAAAATATCAATTAGGACAGAAAAATCCAATGAAGACAATACAACTATCATATACCTCTGGAGTTTGCAGCTCTGTTTTGTAATGTTTCATTCTGCTTTGCAATTACAGATGAGAATGAAGCACGGACATTAGAAAGAGAAAACACATCTCTAGTTCGGTGAACATGAGCCCTTATTGATCTATCATCATACATTGCTGCAAAAAGCATTTTTTCCACAATACAGCACCGTACTGTTAAACAAATGTCTAAATTAATTCATTGCTTCAAAAACCCTAAGTCCGTTGAAAATTACCAGGAACCACTTCCAATGAGCAGCCACCAGTAGTAATATCAGCCACATCCGAAAGTTCATTATAATCCTCCAGGTGATGAGAGGATCCATCTTTTGTGTGTAAGATCAGGTCATAACATGTGACGAAGCCCATCTCTGGAGAATCAAGAAGGAACTGCCTTACATCAATGATGCTGTCTCCCGGGTTCAACTACGGATCAATTACAAAAAATCAGAGCATTCTTTTCAAGATAGGTAACAGAAAAATCATATGCAGCTAGCATGTGAAACCCCACAAGTTAATAGTATCAAAAAAATAAACAGTTACAAACAGCAAACTAAAACATATGCATAATTAAACCTCTGGACTCAACTGTGAGTCATTTAAAGTTTAAACAACATCCTGGAACAGACTTTTCAAGATAGGTAATCAACAGTTCAACACATCATGCGGCTAACATGTAAACCCCACACTATAAATACCATCAAATGGAATCAACCATTATAAATGCAGAATCAAACACATGCAAAATTAAACCTCTGGGCTCAACTGCGAATCAAGTAAACAACACTCAGAACACTCTTTTCAACATAGGTTATCAAAACATCATGTCGCTACGGTAACCTCAAAAAATAAATACCAGCAAATCAAATCAACTATTACAAACGCAGCAAACATATCCATAATGAAGCATCTGAAACAACAACGTAAACAGAACCTCAATGAAAAATTAACTCACATGTACTTCAAGCTTTTCCCCAGTTAGTGTTTTGACAGGAACAGCGTAAAGATTATCCTCACCTGCACAGAACACTTAAACTTCACAATTAAACCCTTAAGAATCCATTTTTTTAACTATTCACTAAAAAAAAATACCACAATTAATATAACGGCTTCTGAATTGAAAATGATGCATAGCAATCAAAAAACCAAGAAAAAAAAAAAGGTTGACCTTGCATTAGTTGTGCCTCTGAATTATGTGTTTCTTCCTCCTTCACGTTCTGAGGATTAGAACTAAATGCAGATTCAGTTTCAGCCGCAATTGAATCAGGTTTTCCATTTTCATTTTCCGAGTTTGCTATTGCAGCATTATTATCCTTTGCAGGAACGTGCTTCAAGGAATTTGAAACGTCATTGGAAACAGTATTATTATTAACATTACCATTCGTAATACTACCGTTATTGCTATTATGATTACTGGTTCCTTTTCTGCTCCTTCCCTTGCTTGATTTTCCAGCCATATTTCTCCTGAGAAAAAAGATAAAAACATCAATGTCGAAGAGATTAAAAAAAAAAAAAACAGTGCATTGAGAGAGAGAGAGCGATGTGAGTGTTTACCAGAGCGAGCAAATGAATGAAAGAAATGTGAAATGTGAAATATGAAAGGAAGAAGGGAAATAGTTGGTTTTTTAGAGAAGAAAAAGAAGCATGATTTATATATAGAGGGAGAGCAGGGTTTTAGGAGAAGGGCGAGGTTTTTAGTTAGAAAAGAGAAAGGGTGACACTTTTTAGTTGTGAATAGTGCGGCCAACAAGGAGGTATCAATACTTTTCCATTTCCACTTCTTTTGTTGGTGGGCTGGCTTTGGGCTTCTCTGGATGCAATTTCATTTCATCATTACTTATTCCAATGCTTTAATTTTTTTTCTATGAAAATAAAAAAAAAATATATTTTTTCTATAGAGAGTAAACTACTAAAAATGTTACTAAATTATTAAATTGTTAACGAACTCATTTTAAAACTTGTTAATGAGAAAATATTCTCAAGATAATTTTGAGAGACATTTTTGTGAAGATTTTTCTATTTTTTATTTTAAATCAAAATTTTTACTAATTTTTTACAAGTTTACTTATAACTAATTTTTTACTTTGAACCAAACTATTTTGGCAGCCGATTCTCATGTAATTCGATCGATCAATTCTTAAAACTATGGTAGCAATATATAGAGTTTAAAATTAAATTAAAATTTTTATATTAAGATGGTATTTTTTCAAATACTTTTATGTAAATAATATTCGGTGGTCGAATTTACAAACATTCTCTTGTGATTTATGAGTAAAATTTTTGAATTCTCTTATTCTTATGTTAAAACTTATATGGACAATAGGACAAGAACAATCTAACATGATAAAATTTGTCTTTAGGATTTCTTTATTTCATGGTAAAAGATATTATTATAAATAATTGTCTTTATTAAAAAATATACTTTGAATAGTTTTATTTGTTAGTGTTATTATATACTTGTATTCATTCTTAAATTAAAATAATATAACCAACATTATTAGGGCAAAAAACAGAAATAAGCTAAGGGAGAAAATAATTTACGTGAATAAGCCAAAACGAAAATTGCTTCATGAATTCACCAATGCAGGTTTATTCGTAGTTGATTCGAACTCCATTTCTACATAATTCGAACCAGCTTGGTTCGAATTATACACAAACACATGCACACACTAATTCGAACCAGCTTGGTTCGAATTACACACAAACACACACTAATTCGAACCAACTTGGTTCGAATTACAGTAATTCATGGTATAATTCGAATTATACTGTTAAAAAATTAATAATTTATTAAAAAAATTTTATTAAAAAATTAATAATTTAAAAATTAAAAAAATATATATTTTATTTCATACGTTAAAAAAAAGCTAACAAAATATTTAATTACGAGACTTCTTTAAAATATTAATGAGCTATCAATTCGAATTCCATACAATACTTTTCTGTCCATTTTTAATAGCTCATGATAATTTTTTAATAAAATTATTTAAATTATATGGTGAGATATTACATAATTCGAATTACGCATAGGGAAGTTCGAATCACTCTGATTCAAACTATATGGTGAGCAATTCGAATTCTATACAATACTCATGAATATTTTTTAATAAATTTATTTAAATTATACCACAAAAAATATTTTATTCTATGCAAAATAATTTAAAAAATGGCTTAAAAAATGTTAGAAGTACTATAAGTGTGTAATTCGAACCAAGCTGGTTTGAATTAGTGTGTGCGTGTGTTTGTGTGTAATTCGAACCAAGCTGGTTTGAATTAGTGTGTGCATGTATTTGTGTATAATTCGAACCAAGCTGATTCAAATTATGTAGAAATAGAGTTCGAACCAAGCTGATTCGAACTACATATAAACGTGCATTGGTGGATTCATGAAACAGTTTTTGTTTTGGCTTATTCACGTAAATTTTTTTTTTTTGGCTTATTTATGTTTTTTGCCCACATTATTATCTATTAAAACTTTACATTTTATAACATGATTTTCAAACCTTTAAATTTATAGCCTTGTCATTATAAAAATCAATGGGTTGTTCAATATTTATCAACAACATCTCTAGACACCAAAAGTAAGTATTAGATTGTGTAAAGATAAACTATAACAATTTATGCCATTCAATAATTCTAGATCAAAGGCCAATGAGTTATAGCTCAAATGGTATAGTATCTCCATACTCAATTAAAAGATTGCGGGTTCGAGTCTCCTATCTTTGGTAAAAAAAAAAAATAATTCTAGATCAAAGAGTTTTAGCTAGCTCTTCATATTTTATTTATAGATACAAATTGAATCAAAATTAAGATATAACTTTTTTTTTTGTCTATTGGGATGATAGACATTAAAGATAAAGAGCCAATATATTTCTTGCTTTAAAAAAATTCTTTTTGAAAATATGTTGTATAAAATATTTGGGTAAAAAAATAAATCAGCTCATTAAATGCC
>NC_029792.2:120690660-120720445 GCF_000816755.2 Arachis ipaensis
TTTATTATAATATATTTAAAATAAATGAACTAAAATTAAAGAAAAAGATTTCTATTGAGTTACCATTTCATGTTTTGCTTCACTTTCTATTCTTTTAATCAGTTTCTTCCTAGTCCAATGTTGCATCCATGGTGGTCCAAGAGTTTTATCCACCAACTTATTCTTGTACGTGTATTCATGAAATATATGATCATCAATGCGAAGAGGCAGCCATCAACTGCAAATTTCTGTTCAATCAACACTAGGAATGGCAATTTTCTCCGACAGGGCGGGTATCCACGGGTTTTTACCCGCCAGGGGACGGGAATGTGAACATTTTTTCACCCGTAGAGGGCGAGGACAGAGATCCGCAAAATAAATGGGGCGGGGGGTAGGGACTAGGGAGTAGGGAGCAAGGTCCCTGCCCCGTGGAGACTCGTATAATACCTGCATATACAAAATGACCAAAATATCCTTAGTATATATATATTAGTTCTAAAACCCTAATTCCTAACCCTCTCCTCTCTACCGCCCGTCACTCACTTACTCTCCTCTCAAAACTCAGATTCTCCTTCTCCCTCTCCATTCCTCCTCCACGCTCACCGTTGCTTACCGCCGTCGTCCACTCTCACTGCCTTAACGGCTCCACCTCTCATACTCAAGGTCATTGTCTCATCGCCGTCGTCCACTCTCACCGCCTTCAAATTGGAAGCATGAATATGAATATTTTTATGGTTCGAGTAATTTTTGGTGTTTGATTGATTTGGTTTGGGTATAGATTATAAACTTATGAGTTATGACTAAATATTGTTGGTGATGAAGATTATGATTGTAATGATAATTGAGGATTTTTTTTATTTCTCTGATTTTTTTACTTTTTAAAGAATCTGCGAATATCTGCGGAGACTCCGATCCCCAGCGGATATGGGGTCCCTGTTACTCGTCGCGGGAAGAAAGATGGATTATGGGTGGTGGGGACCGGGGGGCAGGGGGCATGTCCCCGCCCCAAGGGGTTCAACACTCATGTCAATCAAAGACTTTGTTAAAAGTAAAAAAAGAAAGTCTTTGAAGTTTTCAATAACTTTATTATGCTCCTCATTAATTTATTTATTTACAATTTTGTTTGGATAACACTCTCTTATAACAGCAACAAAAATATTTTAATAACACAGAAATAATGTAAAAAATACCGAAATTTGATTTACAAATTAGATTACAAAATGGATTTTCACCATATGCATTTAAGCCATGGGCATCTCTTATTTTGTCAAGGGTGATGTAAATTACACTGTATTGCGTGTCCAGTGTGCTTTTGTACAAATTAAATAAATATGCCAATTTTTTTAGGAGCTTATAGGACACATTCAAAGTTGAGATATGCCTCATAGCAACAAATCCCAATTCTTCGACAATAACTTACTTGTCATTGCTCATCTTGTTGAACAAATCGGAAATAAATTTTGTGGAGTACCTCAAATCATGAGTTTTTTGTAAATAAATAAAAATTATGTTACATAACTATATTTATAAAATAGAAATGGATTGTTCTAACATATATATGCTTACTTGATATTTTGGTCCTTTTTTCTTTGTGATTTTTCTCTCAGCAACTCTCTTGATTGTCATTTTTCTGTAAGGAATAAAAAAATAGGTTAATAAGTAACAGCAACACCAAGTGCACCTTAATTCACATGAAATATACTGAAAGTTACATCAAATGCACCGAAAGTATTTCTTGATTACATCACACAAACTCAGTTAAAAAAGACATGTAAATCAATCAAACATGCACAAAATAACACCAGAAGCACTACAATAGCATTATTCTATGGGATAGTTATAGTAAATCCATGAACAAATCCCTCAAACTTAGTTTCAAAACATGCAAATCCCTCAAACATGGACAAAAATATATGCAAATCACTCAAACATGCACAAAATGATACCATAAGCACTACATTAATATTTTGTTGTCTAGTTACAACAAAAGAGGATAACAATACCAATTGCACGAGTTAATACTTAAATTGGCCCCTGAAATTTGATCCCAACTCAATTTAGCCCTCAAGGTTTCAATTGACTCTAATTGTATCCTGAAATTTTGACACGTGCCTCAATTTGGCCCTTACGTTGTTTTTCGTCACCGGAAAGCTGACCTGGTAATTTTAAATGACACCTGGCACCGTAGCAGTTATATGACGTGGTGAAATGTTTGAAGGCATCAATTTAACCCCTACAAATTTCAAATAAAACCTAGCAGCCCCAATTTTCCCAAATCACAAGAGTATCTCCAAGAGTTAAGAAGAATGTTAGGGAGTAGCAGCCAAGACTCAGGTAGCTCTAGTAGAGCTCGTTTGCATGGTGGCTGAGTGAAGAACGCACACCGTGACAGAGGTGGAAAGGTTCTGCATTGGTGCAGTTGTGGGTTGCGTCCTATTCTTCCATGGTCTAGGACGGATTCCAATCCAGAAAGACCATTTTATGGATGCTCTAACTATAATGTGAGTTAGTTGAATTGTTGCAAGTTCATTGTATGTCTTATTTCTCAAATTCTTGTTGGTTTTGTAGTTGCTCTTCCTCTCAATTTTTTTGGATTTTTAGTGTTGTAGACTACCGGTAAGAGATGGTGCAGCTTTTTTAAATGGGCAGATGTTGTAGAAGAAGAAGACATAGTTGACAGAAATGAAAGTTCAGTTAGTGAAGACCATTGAAAAATATCTCTTGGATGAAAAATTAGTGCAGTTGAAGCTGAAATTAGAATATTAAAAATGTGAAATATTATATTGTATGTGTTTGTTATTATTTTTGGATTTGTGATTGTAGCTTATGGATTAGGTGAGATGAAATATATGTAACTGTGATATTAGTTATGTGAATGAAGCATTGTTATGTATTTGATGACAAATTATGTTCTCTTGGTAATAATATATCATGTAAAAATTCTTTAAAACTGAGATTATATGAAAGAGGAGGTATAACTTATGACCAAATAAGTATCAAAAGAGCATAGTTTGATCAAATTGGTCAAGCGGTTATGAGTCCGTATATGAAGACAAGATCAGGAGCTGGCTCTAATAATTATATATGTAGTATGCACTTCCATTAGTGAATAAATTTAAGTGTATAGTTTATTTGTGAAAACATTGAATATAAAATAATAACTTCGGCTCTCAATGATTATCTTCTTTGTTCCCATGAAAACAAAGATAGAAAAGATGTTATGACAAGAAAATCTAATAGTCCCTTTTGTGGTTCTTGCACTTGACAGAAGACCCACAAATAAAATCCCATAATCAAAAGATAGTCATTCATTTAGTAATTCATAGTCATTAATCATTGTCAATATCACATCATTAGCAATATATAGCAGTATCTGTATCATACTTTAAATATCATAGATAACATAGTTTCAAAATATCCTAAACCAAAATAGATTACTCTACATAACAGAGTATCAAAATATCAAAAGAGCATGGTTTGATCAAATGCTCTCTATAAAATATATTTTGCACAACTTCCAGTCAACATTGCAAATTGTTTTCTATTTGGTTGTTGGTGGTTTGAAGCTCGGGGTGGGGATAAATTTCATAAACTCTGTCAAGCATGCAGCTGTCTCAAAACTTGCTCCTTGCATTGGGTCTACCTTAAAAGTTGTTTTCCTCTTAGATTGCAGCTTGTCAGGCCTTGTCACCTATTGTGAAGGTGGAGATGGGTTTGATGGAGGGACCTAGTGAAATTATTAATAGAATTAGTGACCAATACAACTCAATAAAAACCAATCAATATATAATCAAATAGTATCAATCAATTGGATCTAACCAATATTTACTCGTGTATTATAAACCAATGCAAACTAATTAATAGTTAATCAAATATTAGAAACCAATCACTACCTGTTCTTAATTTTCTGGCTGTGAGTAAGTGGGTTGGGTGAGTACAATCTCTAAAGCGTGTGCATCATCAACCGCTTGAAGCGGTGCTAATGAAGTATTTTCATTAATCTCATCAACTTGTGTGTTAGCAGTAGTAACATTTGCTGGATCTGTAGTTTCTCCAGCCTTAGAACCTTTTTCTTTTGCAACAACAACTGCTGCTGCATTAGCAAGGGCACTAGCAAGATCATCAGCCTTCCTATGAGCGCAACTCCTCTTTGTATGCCCTCTCTTACCACAGCAAGTACATGTAAATTCTTTGTATTTTCTATTCAACTTGGTTTTAGTTTTTGATTTCTTAACACTAGATGACTCTTCATCAGCGTCCTTCCGTCTTTTTTTGGTTATTGGCCCTGGCTTTCTCTTCATTTTGGGTGCATGAGGCCTATTGTGTTCACTTCTCTTCCAAAGATTCTGGCCTGGTATTGGATTGAGAGAGTGCTTGTAGGTATCTCTATAGACTTCCATGGTCAGCCAATAATGACAGAAATTCTCAGGATTTCAATTTATCCTTGAGATGGCTGCACATGCATGGACACACGGCATGCCTACAAAGACAGATGTTATGAAATAGTATCTAACATTCTATTTAAATAGAGACCAATCACTAGAGACCAATAAATAGTTAAACAAATAACAACACTTAAATGAATACAAACCAGTCACTATCTAATCTAAACTATGTTTAATCAAATGATAAACAAATAGAAACAATTATTGGCTACTTCAGTACCTGTTATTTGCCAAAATCTACAAGTACAGATGCTCTTTCCTAAGTCAACAGCCATGTTGGTAGGCTAACCGTAGATCTCAAATCTTTGATACTCTTCATCTTCACTCTAAATCGGTGTCCATTTTTTAGATTCTTTTCAGATTTTTTGTAATCGGTGTCCATTTTTAAGTTCAATCTGTCTCATGCAATCCTTAATCATTCTAACACAAATTAATTCTACCAATACAATTTACAACTTGCTGCCAATGGAGCTTAAAATACAGAGTTGAATATTGATACAAATTTATCTTATATAAGTTCTAACTCATCAATTGGCAAGAACAGATCCATATACCAAGAGTCAGATACATTGCTACAATTTGGACTCAACAAATCAAGTATAAATGAAAAATTAAAGTATGTTCTAATAGTCCCCAACTTCAGAAAATTGTTCTCCATTTTTTTACCTTACCAATAATATTTTCATGACCACTAAATGCATCAGAAAATTTATCAGAAAATTTAACAATGTCACTGTATATCGAGTAACCTAAAAAAGCAACCTTATAGTAATAACAGGTTTTCTTGTTTTGTTATTATCAAGTATTAGAAAACTCATAAGCACTAAACTAAAGAGTTGCTATAGTAATACAATTGTCTAAATATATGTAGTTGTACAGTTATACTATTAGAGAAACATGAAAGAATAAGATTGTCCTTTTAAATTGATGAAGGAGTAATACAATTGTTCTAACAATGGTTGCTCCAATAAATAAATATATGTAATTTCAACCGAAAAATACTGGACAAATATTAAAGAGTTCCGTTTATAACAGATTTCACAGTGAAGCAGAGGTTTCATTCTTGTACTTTAAGTAAAAAGAACGGGAAGAAATAAAGAAAAATAAAAAAAATAAACAAGACAATTATTCATGTTCGATCTCTAAATCAATGGATGCAATATAAACACTAAATGAAAATATTAGAATGACTCAATATTTAATTTGTGTCTGTTTATGATAAAAAAAACACTTGAGTGTTCTAGCACTTGTTAGTTATTAGTCTTTACTAAAATTGTTGTGAAATACTTTATTTTTACAAGAAATTAGGTAGTCAACAATTAAATTAAAATGGGATATGAAGGAGTAAAATTATCATTTTAAAATAGAATATGAAGAATCAATGCTACTCAAACGGACAAAGAATTGAAAGATTCAATTGATCAAAGTCACATACATGCAAAAAAATTAAACCCTAATATATAAGAACTCTATCATCATCAACAACCATAATCAACCACATTCATCCAAAGTTTCATTGATGAAGTAGAGTGAAAAAAATAAAAAATAACGAGTTAATAGTCAAAATCGTCCCTGAAAGATATCCCGATCTCCATTTTCATCCCTGAAAGATAAATTTAATCAAAATCGTCCCGAAATATTTAAAATTAATCACGTTAATCCCTCCGTCCATTCTATCACTAACAGCATTAAATTAGACCCCCAACCCAACGATCCAATAACTTTCCTTCTCCTCTACGTGTCTCAGCCTCCATGCCAGTTCCAATAGCTGCTGCCTCTTCATCGATGCCGTTCTTCAAGTAATGGTATTTATTCCAGCTTGGCAGTGTCCATGGAAAAGCACAGATAAAGACCGACACAAGCAGAGCAGATCGGTGCAAGTTGCAGTGGAGGAAGAGACCACGTTCTACCATAAGCCAGCAGTGATGATTGAGGAAGAGAACAGAGAGGAGTTAGAGGGTGCAGCAATGGCGATCTCTGCATCATTGGGTGGAGGGTGTTCCGCAAAGCAGCAGCTACCTATTCCCAAAATGCCAACCTTTCAATCGGAATCAAATGCTTAACATAAAACTAAGGTTTAATTACTCTGTTGGTCCCTATAGTTTCGCGAAATTTTCAATTAAGTCTCTATACTTTTTTTCCTTTTAATTGGGTCCCTATACGTTTTTTTTTTAAACTGGGTCCCTATTAACGTTAAACGTCAAAAAAACGTTAGTGAATTGTGAAATTACTTTTATACCCTTAAGGACTTAATTAAAAAGAAAAAAAATATAGGGACTTAATTGAAAATTCGGTAAAACTATAAATATTCAATGAAAGATATTCCTATAATCCCTATTCAATGATTCTAAGACATGAAAAATATTCCTATAATCCTTTTTATTTTGTCACTATCATTCTTTTGCTTATTTATATACAAATTGTACCAAAAATACCTTCTCTTTTTTTTTTTACTTTCAAAATACCTTATCTTAAGAACCTAAAAAAAAGAATGGATAAAATGAAATAGAAATAGTAGTAATAAGCATATATAAAATTCAGTTTTCATCCTTCGTATTTATTATGATAATGTAACATTTTATATTTGTGTGAATTCATAGAATATAATTTGTGTATTTATTATATCATGGTACACAATAAAAACCACAAGACTATGTAATTTGTGTTATTGAAATTTAAAATCTGAAAATCAGTTCTTGTGTTGCAGCCTCCCACTCCCTGAACTAGCATAGAGATCAATAATAACATTGATAACGGACGATTTTGAGCTGAGAAGGATTCTGAGAAAGCAGACTTCAGTTCATCAGGTGTCCCAACAATTTATTGCATAAAGTAAATATATGCAACCATATATGATCATATCAAAGTTTTGAATATCAATGCCATATACACAATTTTGGAGAGTAGTTAGGGAAGATGGCTGCATATAACAAGAAAAATAAAAATTAAGTTTACATTATATGAATATGTCACTGTAAATGCAAGCTTAAAGATGTGAGGTGTTGTACCTTCATATATGCATCTAAATCACGGTCTGGCATTATTCTTGCTTCTTTCTCTCTTCTATTTACTTCCTTCAAAAGCTCTTTCATACAAAGAGAACAAAACATCACTCAAGCCAATTTAACTAAATCAAGTGTTTCCCTAACTGTCATCTCTGGAATATGAAGATTATATTGGCTTACATAAGCCGAGGATTTTTGAGGAATGAATTCTTCTAGTGTGTGTCTATTGTAAAAAATTTTCACTTTTACCTATTAAAAAAGATATAGAATGCATGTGAAAATGGAACAAGCATGCAAAAGATCCATTTTAATTTAAACAAGTTATCACATTTTGAAATGTCAAATAAATTAAATAGAAACTATCAACTATTGAGTTTCATTCCACCTCATTCATAATTAATTCCTTTGTGGTACTATATATTAGCAAACAAAAAAATGCTATGACAAATTAATGCAGCAATGCTTGAAAGATTCAATATGGCATGGCATGCAGATGTCACTTTCAAACACCAATTATTATAGAGAAAATTAGTCAAGAAAAAATTACAAGAAAAAATGCTAGAGATTCAGAACCTTGAGAGAATGGTCAAGTCTTCCTATCAGAGCTAACAATAGTGTTGTTTTGCCACTTCCTGGAGGGCCAAGCAATAAGGTCATCCCGAAAGAGAATCAAGCATTGAAAACAAATCAGTAGTACAATCAAGTTTTGAATTATGTTACTGAATACTGATCATCAAACCCTAGATAGAAACAAACAATAAACAAGTATTCAAGTAATCATGAAGTAAAACATATGCAATTGACGATAGACTCAAATTTCTTTACAATCATGATGCTGAAAAGTGAAAACTAATATCACACCTGTTGTGAAGTAACCAGCACGGGGAGCAGAGAACAGGGGTGGGTTATGCACCCTGTGAATGAGGGATTAGGGGTTTGCCACTTCCATTCTCCTTTCACGTGTTCCTCTCTTTCAGATTTTGGGTAATCTGAACTGATTTTGGGTGAAATCACTATATTAGGTTAGGGTTAACAGCGGGGCTTCATGGAATTGATGCTAATCAAAGTTGATTCTGCATCACATTGAAGAGATCAGATGTCAATTGCAGCTATCTTGACAAATTGCAGCAAACGGAGAAATCGCAAGTAATTTGCCGTTGCTATCTTCCGTATTTCCTGTAGTGGGCGCAGTGAGGTGACGCGAGGCGAGGCGAGGCACGGTGAGGGCTTCGACGGGCAAACAACGCAGAAGACCACAGAACAGAGCAACGCAGAACAGAGCAGCACATGGAGAAGGATGCGACAGACGGACGACCACTAAGCCTCCGCCACGGACGACGACGACTATGGATGAAGACTACGGACCGATGGAGAAGAAGTGCAGTGCACACGACCTTCAAAGAGCAAGTTAGGGCTGGATAGGGCTTTTTTTCTTTGGGATAAAATAAGAAGGGTTCTTTTGGTATTTTAAAAAAATAGATGTATGGTCAACTAGCTATTTTAACTAATTCATAAGAATATTCGTTTTTTAAATAGAATATTCCGTTATCTTAAACGTTATACTCACGGTAGGGACTTAATTGAAAAAAAATTAATGTATAGGGACCCAATTAAAAGGAAAAAAAGTATAGGGACGTAATTGAAAATTTCGCAAAACTATAGGGACCAACAGAGTAATTAAACCTAAAACTAACTAATATTTTGATTACCAACAACACCAGTCCCTGCAGCATTCTCAGCACCACGTTTCTACTTGTTAATGTCCTCCTTTGTGTGAGGCGCATGTGCCAAATCAGAAGGCACGGTGGTCTTTTAGCTCTTATGGCTTTCTTTGGTTCCATCTGTGGTGGCAACTGGTGCGGTATTTCACAACCACACTTACTAATTGGCAAGTGCACCGGGTCGTACCAAGTAATACCTTACGTGACTAAGGGTCGATCCCACGAGGATTGATGGATTAAGCAACAATAGCGTTTGATAGGATTAGTTAGACAGACAAAAAATAGTGTTGGGAGTTCAAAGACATTAAACAATAGCAAAAATATTAAAGAAGGGCAAGTAATTAAGTTGGGAATAATATATGGAGAAGACAGTTAAGGTTTCAGAGTTATCTATTTTTTGGATGGACTTTTCTTATTAACTATTTTAATCATGCAAGATTTAATTCATGGCAAACTATTTATGACTAGACCCTAATTCCTTAGACCTTCCTAGTCTCCTCTAAAATTCATCAACTGCCAATTCATTGGTCAATTAATTCTAATTAGAGGGTGATGATCAAATTCTAGTTTATATGCCACAAGAATCCTAATTATCCAAAAATAAAGGGATTATATGTCACGTATCCCGTTAAATACAAACAATTAGAAATTCAGGATAATGTATTTTCAAGCTATTCTTCAAGTAAAGAGCTTTTCCAAGTTTTACAAGAACTCAAATAGAACATGGGTCATACTTCCGTTCCACCCAAAGTCATAACATAAAGAACGAAAACAATTATTGAAATATAAATCAAAACATGAATTAAAATAGAAAAATAATATTATCAATCCATACAATAGACAGAGCTCCTAACCTTAACAATGGAGGATTAGCTGCTCATGGAATATGAAATGTAAATTTGTATGGAACAATGTTGTGAAAATTGTTGTTCTGGAACCACCCTATTGGGATTCCTTTTATAACTAATCCTAATTAATTAAAAATCAAATTTCTAAAATTAAAATTAAAATAATATCTTTTCCTAATTTAAGATTTGAATTTAAATTTGAACTAATTAACAGATCTTCAGTTGATGGATGGGGACCACTTGTTCTGTCCATTCTGCAGCTTCTAATCTGTGTTTTCTGGGCTGAAAATTGAGTTAAAACAGCCCAGAAATCGCCCCTAGCGTTTTTCTACATTTTCTGCACGTGGCGCATGTGACGCGTTCGCGTCGTCCACGCGTTCGCGTCATTTGTGCATATTCCAGTCCACGCGATCGCGTCAGGCACGCGATCGCGTCATTGCGATTTTCTCCATTCCGCGTGGTCACGTGAGCCATGCGTCCGCGTCGGTATTCGCTGGTCATCTCCTTGGCTTCTTCTCTTTCTCTGCAGAAATTCTATCAAATTCCGCCAAATGCTACCCAAAATAAACAGTATTGCACAAAACTCAAAATAGCATCCATAGTGGCTAAAATATAATTAATTCTTAATTAAACTCAACAAATTAGATACAAATTCACTAGAAAAAGATAGATAAGATGCTCACGCATCAGCAACCACCTTGTCACCACCCTTGGGAGACTTGAAACAAAGACCTCCATATATTATATCAAAATTTCAATCTTTGAGCAATTGGGTTCTGGGATTGAAATATCAAAAAACAAGAAATGGGTATAAAATAGCAAGTGTGTATGGTCATCTAAATCAGGAATTTATAGAGAATAAGGGTTTCAGTATTGGTGGCAAAAGGAATAATAGAAAGAGAGGGAAGAGGAGGAGAAAAGGAATTCTGGGATTGGAACAAAGAGAAGAACTGCGGGCAAGCACCGACAGAATCGTGGTAGAGGAACGTATAGGGACTGACGGCGACGTGGAACACCTTGCAGGGTGGCGGCATGGTGGAGCTTCAGGTAGAAGATGAAGAAGCTGTTGAATGTGGGAAGAAGGAATGCTGTTTCTTGCTGGATTTGGGTTTGGGTTGGATTGGAAGCGGGTATGATCCGGATCTATTTTGGGTTGTGTTGTCAAGCTAACTGCCACATCAGCAAACTTAACGTTGTTAGTGACATAATAGACGGAGGGACTAACGTGATTAATTTTAAATCTTTCGAGGATGATTTTGATTAAATTTATCTTTCGGGAATGAAAATGGAGATCGGGGTATCTTTCAAGGACGATTTTGACTATTAACTCAAAAAATAACCCACAACCAACATTTTGAAAAAAAAAACAGAGCATGGTATGTTGAGAGCAACGATTTTGTTACTAACCTATTTTTGAAGAGATGGTGACTCCCAGGTAATTAATCTTCACAATGGCGGGGGGGAGGGGGAACACGTAAGGAAATCTCCAAACCTCCGTTACAGCGACTCCCATGGTTCTTCTCTGATGGGAATGTATACGAGGGGAGGATGAGGAAGAAGAAGGGTCAATTGGGGTTTCACTTGTGAAGTGGTTAATATTTGGGTTTTCATTTAACCCATTTCTCGTGTCAAACAATATCGTTTCTAAATTATTTCGGCGCCAAGAGTAAAACGACGTCGTTTTGAGAGTGCTAGGTGTCATTTAAAATTGTCAGGTCAGCTTTCCAGTCATGAAAAATTACGTAAGCGCCAAATTGAGGTACGGATAAAAATTTCAGAGTACAATTAGAGTCAATTGAAATCTTGAGAGGTAAATTGAGTCGAGGTCAAATTTCAGGGGCCAATTTGAGTATTAACTGCCAATTGCACATCTATTTAGGCAAAATGCATCGAAAGTTGTTACTATTACTACATACAAACTCAGTTCAAAACATGCAAACACTCAAACATGTATGAAAACATATTTAAATTCCTTAAACACATGCAAATATAGGTTAAAATATACGAAAAATACTACAATAATATTTTTACATCGACTTAACACAGTTATCACCAAATGAACAGTATATGAGAACAGTAATATCTACTTTAATGCAAGAACACAAAATGAATCTACTAAATAAACAAAAATATGACTATCTAGTGTTTCACGATTGAAAATGCGAAAGAGAAAACTGAAAAAAAAAATGAACGATTAGTAAACACTACCTTCAATAATCTTTTTATATTCTATTTCTGTGTTTTTTGGTGAAGATTTTAAATGTAGCTTTGAGATTTTCTTGAACTTTTGCGAAGATTTTGAGAGATTATTTAGAGATTTTGAACAATGTTTAAATAAGTTTGTTTCAGTTTTGACTTTTGATCGAGAGAGATGAAGCATTTTTCATATTAACCTTTGTGCTACTGAACAATTGAATGGGTGCGTGTTTATACGCTCTTTAATCCGATGCTAGCTTTTATTAGATTTTGGCCAACTTAATTAGAATTAGATAACAAAAAAACTTGTATATATAGTATAACTGTTTAAAAATAGTATAGTAAACGAATTAAATTTTCTAAAATGTTAAAAGATAAAAAACTAATTTATCTAATATTATAAAAATATAGGAACAATTTGTCAAATTGTTTTATTAGAAACTAATTGATCTAATACAAATTAATTCTGAGACCAATTTAAAATCACTCTTATTTTATTGATGCATTTCTTCTATCTACTTAAATAGCGTTTTGTGTATATGAAATGAGTTCTTTTTATTTATTCATCTATTTTATTAACCTAAGTTACTTTTATTTTTTTTTTCCAAGAGTAAATAAATTTGTTTCGAGAGAAATCTGAGAAAAGTATTTTGTGTATTATTCAGGTTGATGAAAAGTACAATGTACAAGGAGTATATATAGGTGCCAGAAGAATTAAAGTAATAAAAGTATAAAATCTTACAATTAATAATATGCAGATATGTTATATAAATATAAACGATACTAACTAATCTAAAATGATTCTAATAATTCTCTAATGATTCTCTAACATCCCCCGTCAAACTCAAGTGGGAGCTAAGGATACCATCTTAAATTTGGATAACAAAGTCCGGAAACGAGTCAGGTGATGAGCTTTCCTGAAGATATCAGCAGTCTGATCCAGTGTTCCAATAGCAATGAGACGAACAACATCAATAAGGATACGTTGCCGAACAAAGTGACAATCAATCTCAATGTGTTTGGTGCGTTCATGAAAGACATTATTATGGGCAATCTGAATAGCACTGCAGTTGTCACAAAAACATCAATAGGGTACGACTGAGGAGCACCCAAATCTTCGAGAAGCCAACAAATCGAGATAATCTCAGCAGTGGTGTCAGCAAGGGCATGGTACTTAGCCTCTGTGCTTGATCGAGCAGTGAACTTTTGCTTCTTAGCACGCCAAAAAATGAGAGCGTCACAAGAAACAAACAGTAACCAGTTGTAGAACGACGATCAGTGGGATCACCAGCCCAATCAGCATCGGAATATGCCTGAAGGGACAATGAGGAATGGGCAGAAAAATAAAGGCCATGAAATAGAGTGCCTTTGATGTAGCGAAGATTGCGAAGAACTGCCGCATAGTGAGTAGTACGAGGGGCTGACAAGAACTGACTAAGTACATGAACTGAATAGGCGATGTCTGGTCGGGTGACAGTTAAGTAGACGAGTCCTCCAACTAGCTGTCAATAGAGAATAGGATTATCCAAAACAGTGCCATCCATAGGAGTAAATCGAACATTAGGCTCAAGAGGAGTTGACTCAGTGCGACTATTTGTAATTCCGGCTCGAGCAAGAAGATCTGAAGCATATTTAGCTTGAGAGAGATAGATGCCATCATCGGTGGATATGACTTCTAGTTCTAGACCAAGAAAATAGCTAAGAGAACCAAGATCTTTCATCTCAAAAGTATGCTGAAGGGACGCCTTGAGATCAGAGATACCATCAGCATCATCTCCAGTAATGATCATGTCACCTTCTGTTTCAAATCTCCATTAAAAAATGCATTCTTCACATCCATCTAATTGAGAGACCATTTTTTAACCGTAGCAATGGCAAGAAGAGCTCGAACAGATGTGAGACGAGCAACAGGAGCAAAAGTCTCTTCATAGTCAATACCATACTCTTGCGTATAACATTGAGCAACCCATCATGCCTTATAACGGTCAATAGAACTATCAGAGCGAGTCTTGATCTTGTATACCCATCTGCTTCCCACAACTTCCTGGTTAGAAGGAGAATCAACCAAGTCCTAAGTATGTGCTTTTTCAAGTGCCTGTATTTCTTCCTGCATTGCTTGTTGCCAATTTGGATTTGTGGAGGCTTCTCTAAATGACTTAGGTTCATGTTGATGAAGAATAGTAAAAAAATAATGATAATCAAGAAGATTAAGAGGTGGATTTCTCACCCTAGAACAGCGAGTAGAAGGAGGAGGCATGACGGTAGGAGTAGGAGCGTCGTCCGGTCCGGAATCATCGGAAGATGGAGAAGGCGGAAGAACAGGAGGCTGTGGAGGGTGACTCGAGATCGAACCTGTAGAATCATCACTAGGAAAGTGATCAATATTTGGGTTAGTGAAAAAAGGTGACTGAGTAGGAGAAATAGACTCAAAGGAGGAGAACCGAGAAAACATGTGATGCTCCCAGAAGACAACATGACGAGATATACGAATACGTTTAGAAAGAGGATCCCAACAATAATAACCGTTGTGTTTAGTGCCATAACCAAGGAAATAGCACATACGAGTCCGAGGTTCAAGTTTAATATGTTCATGAGGCTAAAGAAGAACAAAACAGGCACAACCGAATACTCAAAGAGAGCTATAATCTGGGGAGGTATGATAAAGACGCTCAAAGGGAGTAGCATTACCAAGAATAGAAGAAGGGAGTCTATTGATAACATGAACAGCAGTAAGAACAGTTTCACCCTAAGTACGCTCAGGACACGAAGAAGAAAGAAGCATTGCACGAACAGAGTCAAGAATGTGACGGTGTTTGTGTTCAACTCGGCCATTTTGTTGAGATGTACCAGGATAAGAAAACTCAGACAAGGTACCCTGTTATGCAAGAAAGGTTAAGAGTTTGGAATCACAGTATTCCATAGCATTATCACGGCGAAAAACCTTAATGACTTTGGAAAACTGAGTTTTAATCATAGTGGCAAAGTTAATATAAATCTGAGGTAACTTATGGCGATTGGTCATCAAATAAACCCAAGTAAAGCGTGAATAATCATCAATGAAAACAATAAAGTATCGAGCTCCTCCCATGAAAGCGGTGGGAGTGGGATCCCAAACATCAGAGTGAATGAGATCAAAAGGAGAGCAAGCAAGAGAGGAATTATTGTGAAAAGATAAAGCAGGTTGTTTGCCAGTTTGATAAGAAATGCAATCAAAAGATTCATTAGGAACCTGACCCAAAACACCTTGGAACACAAGAGGATGTAATTTTCCTAAGGAGCTGTGGGCAAGATGTTGATGCCATAAGTGAAGGGTAGATGGAGAAGAAGCAGCACAAAGATTTGGTACAAGAGGAATATGAAGATTCTCGACTTCAAACAACCTTCCAACCTTACGTCCAGTCCCGACGACTTGTCCCATCCGACGATCCTGTACACGACAACTAGAGATAGAAAAAGTGACATCAAAACCCAGATCAACAAGTTGACCAACAGAAATAAGATTAAAGTTTAAGTTGGGAATAAAATAAGTATCAGGAAGATTAAGAGTCGACTGGGAGATAGAACCCTTGTGTGTTGTGTGCAATAAGGAACCATTAGCAGTATTAACAGAGGGTCCATTTGTAGTGGTAGACAGAGACGAGAAGAGATTACGCAGTGGAGACATGAGATTAAAGCATCCCGAGTCAAAATACCATTTAGAATTACCTGGAGGAGTCGAAAGAGTAGCAGGGGTATTACCAGAAAGGGAGAGAAGACACTGAGGAAGAGACGCAATATCAGATAGAGAGACAGGAGACGGGTTGAGAGGAGCAGAAGTGGTAGATTCAAGAGTAGCATCAACAGCAGAAGCAGGCTCAGGACGTGGTGGGCGAGTAGGACAGGTAGTAATCAAATGTCCCGAGAGCTGACAATAATGGCAGCTAATATGACCTTTTCTGGTGGCATGTGTGACATTCAACAGAGGGACAGACGGAGAAGAGGTGCCCAAAACGGTTACAATTTCGACAGAATTTATTCTTTATGTGTGTGGTAGCAAAAACAACTGACTTTTCCATAATAGCAGATACAAAGATCACGGAGAGGAGAGAAAAACTGCAACTTGGGAGCCGAAAATGAGAAAACGGAGGGCAAAATCGGAAGGAGCTCACCAAAAAATCTTAGGGAGGGTCCCACTGGTCTGCCACGTCAGCAACACGTCAATGCCACGTCAGCAAAGCGGTGGCACGTGGCAGCGTCTGACTGGAGAGAGGAGGCACGCTGGCGCTGAGCTAGACGCGGGTCGGCGTTGCAGGTCGGGCTGGGTGGAACGCGGGGCGTGTTGCTGGAGGCTAACGGTGTGACACGTGGAGGCTTGCGGAGCGTGCGATCTGCACGAAGATCCAACGGCTGCTGAAGCTTCTGGGCAGAGAAGAATGGGTGTGGCCAGTGATATTTTGGCGGCGCGTGACAGCGCATGTGGACGTTTCTGGCGGCGTGGCGGAGTTCCTTGTACTCGTGAGAATGAGACGAAGACAATGATATGGTCTTCTGGCGGCGCGTGAGGGAGCGTCCAGTAGCGACAGGCGGCAAGTGTGGTGGCGTTGGAAAGCTTGCAACGAAAAGAAGGTGAGGGTAATGGCGGTGACAAACCAAGGCGTCGGGAGGAAGTTGAAAACTGAGTATGAAGTACTGTCGGTGAAACAAGATAAAGGAGCTAGAAACCAAGTGTTCCTGGAAAAAAAAAGCCTAAGCTCTTGATACCATGTTAGAAATAAGAGAGAAATATGAGAAAAGTATTTTGTGTATTATTCAGGTTGATGAAAAGTACAATGTACAATGGGTATATATAGGTGCAAGAAGAATCAAAATAATAAAAGCATAAAATCCTACAATTAATATGCAAATATGCTATATAAATATAAACGATACTAACTGATCTAAAATTATTCTACTAATTCTCTAATGATTCTATAACAAAATTAATCTAGTCAATATATATTATATGTTTCCAGTCATTCGTTTTAAAAGCATCCAATTTCAAACCAGAATGCAACTTTATAAAATTGGATTCTTTCTTCTTAGTATTTGCACGTAAACAAAAGCAGTTACGCATACTAACTGTATATACAGTTATACACGCAAGTGGGTAGTGGGTAGCTTCCTTTTTATTTTTTCTTTTTGGGGTAGCGTGGGGCCCCAATAATAAGAAAAGAGTTGAACATTGTATGGCCATTGCACAGTCATCAAGCCCCGCCACGCCCTATAAGTAAAGCACAATGAAAAACAAGCGGAGATCCAAAACCCCACTCAATCTCCCGCCTTTTAAACACTCACAATTCACTAATTCACAAATCCCACGACACGCAAAGCAATGGACCTTCCCGTCGTAGATCTCTCTCCGTACCTCGCCGCCTCGCCCGCCCAACTCAGTCCCGAACTCACCGCCCTGTGCGGCGAAGTGAGCCGGAGCCTGAGGGAGACGGGAGCGCTTCTTGTGAAGGATCCACGGTGTTCCGTTGAAGACAATGATCGCTTCATAGACATGATGGAGAGATACTTTCAGAGCCCTCAGGATTTCAAGCAGCGTCACGAGCGCCCCTACTTGCATTACCAGGTAATGCTCCCTACGATGAAGAATTTTTTTTTGGGAAGAGAATGAAGACTAGTATGTAATCTATCTTCAAATATTAATAAAAATAAAATGATATATTTTTATAAATAGGTATTTAATTATCTATCAAAAGAGAATTTTTATTCTCTTCAACATTTTTTCTCTCTGCCATAGCATGCAACTTTTTTTTTTTAAGTTTAATTTTTAATTCTAAGGTTAAATGACCAATTTGGCACAAAAGATTTTCACTTTGATATTAGTGAAAAGAGTTTAGGGTTTAGACGGTCATCCAATTGGATTCATGAATTTTTTAGTGGTTTTGAAAATAGGTAAATTTATGGTGATTTGGTATGCGGGAAACTCTCTTTTACTTAATGTATGAAAATTAAATTCGTTAAAGAAATTTGCCCTGACCGCCAAAATATTAAAAGATGTTTGATGTTTGTTAAAATGCATTGACCGTCATCTTTTGTGGAATAAACCTTCCAGAGATTTCTAGATTTTTGTATGTGAATGTTTGATAATTTGTTATTGACGTGTGAGCAATTATAGTTGTAAAGTGTCTTGCAGTTCTCAAAAATGAAAATTCCTTGCGTGATCCTTCAGAATTTTGATAAATTCTTTGCTTAGCTATGTGGCATGCTAATCTCTGAACTAGACAAGATATGATAAATATTTGTAATTTTAAAGGATGATGTTAGAAGCTTTCTAATTGGCTAACATGACTGATGCTATTTAATATTTTTATTACTTTTCAAGTATGAGTTTATTGTTTTCTGATGAGAATCTATATATTTGATGATTAACATTATCACTTCAGCACTGTTGTAGTAGCAAGCATTGTGCTGCTAACTTTCTGATAGTTGACTTAAGGTTGGAGAAAATAGGATTCATACATTGCCTCAATTTTATTTGCTTTTCTTTATTGTCGTCTGATAGTTTTGAATTTTGATGGCAAAGAGAATATATCCTGGATGCATGATAATCATGAACACTTTTTACAAATGGATTTGTTAGGTTGGGGTTACACCGGAAAAAGTAGAGGTTCCAAGAAGCTTGGTCGATGAAGAAATGCAAGAAAAACTGAAAGCAATGCCTAAAGAATACCAGCCACATGCTCCTGTTGGGCCTGATCTCAAATGGAGATACTTTTGGAGAATTGGTCCTCGACCATCAAATACCCGTTTTAAGGTGTCATGTCTATCATTTATTTCCCATAAAAGCTATGTGTTGTTAGCTTTGATTCTTTGTTCCTAATGCTATCTGAATTTTGCAGGAACTCAATGCTGAGCCTGTCATACCTGAAGGTTTCTCTGAATGGAAAGAAACCATGGATTCCTGGGGAAACAAAATGATAGCAGCAATTGAAGTGAGTTGTTTAAGTGTTCTTTCATACTATTTCTCACGTGAGTTATCTAAATTTTGATATTTCTATCTTAGGTGGTTGCTGAAATGGCAGCTATTGGGTTTGGTCTTCAGAAGGATGCATTCACTTCTCTTATGAAGCTGGTGAGTATGTTTGACAATTAGCAAACCCTTTTCTGTACACTTCCCAATAATTGCTTCCTGGTGGGTCTTTTTTTTATTTGGCCTGTTAGATGAACAATTGACAACAACACTAGACAACGCATTAAAAGCAAAATTAAGTAAAATGAGTTGATAAAAGAATTATTTGTCATACAAGAAATAATGTTGAATGCCAACTAGTAAGAATAAAGATTATCGAATCAACACTTCACTTGCAATTACACATCCTCAAGTTTCAAAATGCTCCCTTATTTTGGCAGTCTTCTACTGTAAGAGTTGCAAGCAAAGCATACTTTGATATTTATCCACTATTATCTGTAGTTATCTATCATATGCAAAGAAAGGCACATAGACCTTTGTTGAACCTCCAAAATGAGCTGGATGGTTTTCTTGTGGGCATAGATATATTTTCGAATTGTTTCATAATCGAATGATTCCTGCTTGGCAGTTTTTGAACTCTCAAACTCAGCAATGACTTCATCTTTTTCTAATTTGTTTTTTTACAATTATCTGTGATTTCTATTCACTGAAATCTCTTGTATTGTCATGTACCAGGGCCCCCATTTGTTAGCTCCCACAGGGAGTGATCTTCAAAAATATGGTCAAGAAGGAACAGTTCTTGCAGGATATCACTATGACCTTAACTTCCTAACAATACATGGTAAAAGTAGGTTTCCTGGTTTGAATATCTGGTTAAAAAATGGACAAAAGGTTGAAGTGAAGGTTCCATTAGGATGTCTCCTTATTCAGACAGGAAAGCAGGTAATTTTTAAAATCACCTGAATCTACTGGTATTTCAATGGAAAGAATTCAAAGTTTATATTGCAACAAGAAACATTTACTTAGCCAACTTACATATTCTTGAACTATTTAATTTACTTGACTCAATTAACATCTATATTCTATCACATCATAGAATGAGTATCTAAACTTTGGGTCTTACTAATGAGGAGTTGAGGACCCTAAGGCCCCTTGTTACGGTTAATAGAAGATAGTCTTTTTAGTTTTTGATACATTGAAAGCTTCTAAAAGTTTAATTTTCAATAAAATCTTGTCAATTTTTGTAACCTTGACAAGGGCGCTAAAGACACTTGTTAGCAAAGTCCTTAAATTTTATATTGTTTTAGCCTCTAATTGTATTCTTGTTGCTTCTTGTGAGCACAAGCATTTACATAATTTGACATCCCTCCATGATGAATGATATTGACTCTTGAAATTATCAATGGCCTTGTCCACGTGACATCAAATTTCAGATAGAGTGGTTAACTGGAGGGGACTGCATAGCTGGCATGCATGAGGTAGTAGTCACAAATAGAACTGTTGAAGCAATCAGAACAGCAGAAGAGCAAAAACGTAGCTTATGGAGAGTCTCTTCAACGGTGAGTGAGGATAGAAAGATGAAATCTTTGATTGTAAGAGCTCATTGAAAAAAGAATTTGATGTAGGTTATACTGACTTGTAACATTTTTCTCTGGTACATGTAGTTGTTTGCCCACATAGCTTCTGATGCAGTTCTGAAGCCATTGGGACATTTTGTGGAATCGCCATTGGCAAGCAAATATCCACCACTTTGTGCAGGAGAGTATGTTGAACAAGAGCTTGCAGTGATCAATCTTAAGGGACAAAAATGACAGCTTTTCATGTTCGACAATTGTAATAATTTCATAATAAAATTGGGATAAATTATGATTGGTACAGATTATGGTTTCATTGTCTCAAGGAAAAACTATTTGTGGTTCCAATGCAACTAAATTATTTCAATACATAAAATTTCTTTATATTTCAGCTTTTCGTCACCCTAAAGCATACAGTAAGTACAAAGATATCAGGAAAGAGAAGTGCTATGAAAATCCACGCAATTCAAAGTGCAAAAGCAAAATAGTAGTAGCGAATAAATTATAAATCAAATGATATAGTTTTTCCATAATCTATACTCATTTAAGAGGTCGCAGACTCTATTTTTAGTTAAAAAAATTGTAGTAAATGTAAAAATATTAAAATAAGGAGAAAAAAGTGGAACTTCACTTCGTTGTGGGATAAGAGGAAGCAGAACTCGGACCTTCAAAATGTAAAAAAAAATTACCCAGAACAAGAAAAGCGGAGAGTCCGAATTCCACGCTGCAAATCGGACCATGCGAATCGAACCCTCCGATTTGTGTACTCTGAATTTTCCTCTGATTTGTGTATTCTCACAATTTTAAAAAACACAAAAAATTATCATATTAAAGTATATCAATCATTTTGCTTTCATATCAAAATTTTTTAGCCTATCTACCCATTGGAAAATACATAGAATACATGCAAGTAGAGCGTGGCTTCCAGCTACCCTTTCTTCTCCTTCTCTTCAGTTGAGACTTCAGAGAGCTGCCACCTGAAACCCTAGCTTCTCCACCACCGTCCGTCGAGCTCAGGCACCACCTTCCTCGTCTGGTCATCCGCCCTTCTTCTTCATTCAACAATCGCACCCCCTTCCTCGAGCTCGGCATCAGTCCCTGGTCTTCGTCTGCTCCGTCGGGCTCAAGCACCACCATCTTCGTCTGGCCGTGGTGCTTGAAGTTTCCAACCCACCAATAGCAACATCTTCCTCGAGCTCGACGCGTTGGAGTCTGCTTTTCGTTTGTCAGCCGCAGCTTCTTCCAATCCACCGTCGCCTGCCCTCCGTCTTCAGTGAGCTTCTGCCCCTATGCTTAGACTGCTCAGAAGTCAGAACGAAGGTTTACAATTCTGCTAGTGCTACTCATATTGGTTTCTTTATTTTTTTTGGTTTGAATTTTTCGTTCTTGGTTCTTTGTTCGTCGATTTAGGATTCTGCTGCTGCTAGTGTTGTTCAGATTGAATTGTTGAATGATTACTTGGTTAGCTCTGTTCATTGCTACTGTGTTGTGTTGAATTGTGTTGTGCTGGACTCTGTTTTGTTGCTTGAAAATAATTTAGCTGAACTTATTTTTGTTGCTACTCTTCATTGTTAATCTCTGAAAAAGTTTATTAATATTTTTTAAAATTATGCTAAAAGTATGCTCATTGTTAATTTTTGGAGGAATTTTTAATGTTTGTTGAAATTATGCTGAAATGATGCTCATCGTTAATTTTTTAAAAAGTTTATTAATCTTTGTAAAAATTATGCTGAAATTGTGTTCATTATTACTGCTGATTGTTAATCTTTAGTAAAGTTTATTAATCTTCGTTAAAATTATGTTAAAACTTTGTTAATTTTTGAATTTTTTTTTGTTATTTGACTTTTGAATTTGTATTTTGATAAAATTATAAGATTTTATAGTAAATCAGTGATTAGAATGATTTGATAACCGATTACTTTTCAGAACCTTGGATACAACTCGAAACAGTTAAAATTTTAATGGCCAATATGATGCTCGAAACAAATTTCTGGGTCAACTTGAGTATTACTTCACTGCTACTATTTTCTGAATCCGTTGGTACTTGGTATTGGCAACTGCAGTACAGGGCTTAAGCTGTGTGGCACTGTACAGAGTTGATGCTTCGGGAAACTGTGCTGCTCCAGACGGCGACGACGTTCAGAGACGTAACCTGCATTCGGCATCGTTGCACCACCGCACATGCTATCATTGGCCTGTTTCTCTCTCTTGTCTTGAAATTGCTTCCTGTTGATGACTTCCCATGGCGGCTATGGAGCTCAAGCACTGCCTCCTCCATGGCCTCAACTCCTTCAACCACCTCAGGACTGCCCACTGCCGCCTCCTCCGCCTCTACATCGACCACGATAACTACCTTCTCAACATCATCCTCCAGTATTCATTTTTCTTTCGCAACACGACCTACGCCAAGCGCGTCTTCTCCCAATCCAAGAACCCTAACATATACCTCTTTAACACTATGATCCGTGGAACGGTCTCCAACGACTCCTTCAACGACGCCGTTCTGTTTTACAACTCAATGCGCAGCGCCGGGTTCTTGCCAGACAACTACACGTTCACTTTTGTACTCAAAGCGTGTGCCAGGCTGGCGGATTTTCCGTTTGGCGTCAAGCTCCATTCACTTGTTGTGAAAATGGGATTCGATTGTGACGTGTTTGTCAAGACAAGTCTTGTTTGTTTGTATTCGAAATGTGGGTACTTAAAGGATGCACGGAAGGTGTTTGATGATATTCCTGAGAAGAATGTTGTTTCGTGGACCGCTATTATCTGTGGGTATATTGGGTGTGGCCTTCACGAGGAAGCAGTTGGTTTGTTTAGAGAGTTGTTAGAGGTGGGCGTGAAGCCAGATAATTTCACTCTCGTTCGGGTTTTGTATTCGTGTTCTCAGTTAGGGGACTTGGCCAGTGGAGAGTGGATTGATAAGTATATAACTGAGAGTGGTTTCCATAGAAATGTGTTTGTGTTGACTTCTTTGGTTGACATGTATGCCAAGTGCGGGAGCATGGAGAAGGCGCGGCAGGTTTTTGATGGAATGGTTGAGAGGGATATTGTTTGTTGGAGTGCCATGATTCAGGGCTATGCATCCAACGGGCTTCCTAAGGAAGCACTTGACTTGTTCTTTGAGATGCAGAGGGAGAATCTGAGGCCTGATTGCTATGCCATGGTGGGAGTTCTTTCTGCATGTGCGAGGTTGGGAGCACTGGAGTTGGGGAATTGGGCTAAGGGATTGTTGGATGCTGATGAGTTTTTGTCGAATCCTGTACTAGGCACTGCCTTAATTGACTTTTATGCTAAATGTGGAAGCATTGCACAAGCGGTGGATATTTTCAGAATGATGAAGGGAAAGGATCGTGTGGTGTTCAACGCCATAATTTCTGGACTGGCTATGAGCGGACATGTTCGGGCCACATTTGGGGTATTTGGACAAATGGAGAAGTATGGAATTCAGCCAGATGGGAATACTTTTGTTGGCTTACTTTGCGGGTGTGCCCATGCTGGTTTGGTTAATGATGGTCGACGATATTTCGATAGCATGAGTCATGTCTTTTCTTTAAGTCCTACTATCGAGCATTATGGATGCATGGTGGATCTTCTATCCCGTGCAGGCTTGTTGGTCGAAGCACATAATTTGATCAAGAGTATGCCAATGAAACCGAATACTATTGTTTTGGGGGCATTATTGGGAGGATGCAGGTTGCATCGTGATACTAAATTGGCAGAACCCGTGTTAAAGCAGCTGATTGAGTTAGAACCATGGAATTCAGGACATTATGTTCTCTTATCAAATATATATTCAGCAAGTCGTAGATGGGATGAAGCAGAAAGGGTTAGGTTAACGCTGAACGAGAAAGGAATGCAAAAATTACCTGGGTGTAGTTGGGTTGAAGTGGATGGGGTTGTTCATGAATTCCTTGTAGGAGATACTTCCCATCCTATGTCACAGAAGATATATGAGAAACTTGAAAGTTTGTTTAAGGAATTGAGAGAAGTCGGTTATAGTCCGACTACTGAGTTTGTGCTCTTTGATATAGAGGAAGAGGAGAAGGAGTACTTCCTTGGCTGTCATAGTGAGAAATTAGCCATTGCATTTGCCCTGATCAATACTGGGGAAAATGACATCATTCGTGTTGTTAAAAATCTACGCGTATGTGGTGATTGTCATGAGGCCATAAAACTCATTTCCAAAGTTACAGGGAGAGAGATAATCATTAGGGATAATAACAGATTCCATTGTTTCAGAGAAGGTTCATGTTCTTGTGGAGATTATTGGTAGCATTTTGTGATGTAGACTAGTATAGAATCCGATCTCATTGTTTGCTGCACTTCAAAAGTTGACAAAAGAGTTTCTCTTGCATATGTTAAAATGTTCTGCTAAACCTCCATGAACATTTTGATGGAGGAAAATGAAACATGAGACTCTTGCAGGGACAGACCTTCAAAATTATGGTCAAGAAGGAACTGTTCTTGCAGGATATCACTATGATGTTAACTTCGTAACAATTCATAGTGAAGGCAGGTTTCCTGGTTTGAACATCTGGTTAAGAAATGGACAAAAGGTTGAAGTGAAGCTTTCATTACGAAGTCTCCTTATTCAGACAGGAAAGCGGGTATTTTGAAAATTAGCTGAATCTGCTGGTAAAATTTCAACGTAAAGAATTAAAGCCAATTTTACCTGAATCAAGTAGTGAGCATCTATCTCAAGTTTTTATCAATTGTTAGATTGAATATTTAAACTTTGGGTTTTGCTAATGAGTAAGGCACTTGTTAAGGCTTAATAAAAAGTATGTTTTTAAATCTTCAGTGCACTGAATGCATTGAAGTCTTCAAAATGTTAAAATCTTACTATTTTTTGAAACTTTTACAAGGGCCTTAAGGGCGCTTAATAGCAAGAACCCTTAAAGTTTAAACTGTTGTAGGCTCTAGTTTTATCGTCATTGCCTCTTGTGAGAGCAAATAATTTGAAATCTTTCTATGATAAGTGTCTTGACATTACCAATGGCCTTTTCTGTCCCTTTTTTTAATGTTCCAAAATATGGATAGATTGGTTAACCGAAGGGGACTGCATAGCTGGCGTGCATGATGTAATTGTCAAAAATGCTATTATTGATGCATTCAGAATAGCACAAGAGCAAAAATGTAGCTTATGGGGAGTCTCTTCAATGATGAGTGAGGATAGAAAGATGTAATCTTTAATAGGAATAAGCAAGATCTTAATGATCATGGCACTAGTCTCTCCATCTTTGCTTCATTACATTCTTAAGTCTTTCTTTGATATTCATATTGTTTTTGCTGAGTTACTCCTCACTAGCTTCGTGGATCGTTGGCTTTCTCCTCCTTTAGGTGCAATAAAGTTGAATGTTGATGGTTGTTTGTTTGGTGATGGTACCTCTTAACAGAATTGTTGGTGCAAATTGGGTGCTGGGATTTGTTGGGAGGTAACCTGAAAGCATGGCTTCCGTAATATTGTGCACGAGATGGATTTCTGGGAGGCTTTTTTCTTGCGCCAGTGTCACCGGGCAAATGGGTCCATATGCTCAGTGGCTGATTTTTGCAATTCATAGGCTTCTAAGGCGTGCTTGGCAGGTTTGTTGTGTCTTGATTTCTAGGAATGCAAACAAATGTGCCAATGCTTTAACTTGTGGTGGTGCAGCGCAAAGGAATGACCTCCAAATCGTTGCGTTTCCTCAGTGGTTACGCAACTTCTGCGAGTTGATGCTTATTTGTTTTAGCTTCTAGCTTTTCTTTGTTTCTACCTTCTATACTCTACCAAAATCAAGAGCTTAATGAAATTGACTTTGATGAGGGTTATATTGACTTGTAACATTTGTCTGCCACATGTAATTGTTTACACATAGCATAAGATGCAGTTCTGAAGACATTGGGACATCTTGTAGAATCGCTACAAGCAAACCAATTCTCACCACTTTGTCAAGCAGGAGAGCATGCTAGCTTGCACTGATCAATCTTATTGTAGTAATTTTCATACATTATAGTGTACAAAGCTTTTCAGAAAATATGTAAAAAAACATTAAGAACCATGTAGTGAACTATTTATGATTCTTGCATACATCTTACTATGCAATTCCTAATGTTTTGTTAATTAATAAGGTAATTACAAATGTTATTCACATCATTTGAACCCTATAACTGTTGGTAACCATGCCCCAATAGCATTTGATGTTAATCTCTTACTAGGAGTCTAGGACTATACCTTGTAATAAGCATGACCTTTAGTTAGAACAGCTATAATGCATGACATTTAGTTATTTATCATGTATAAATTCAAAATACGTCTAATTGATTGCTTTGCTAGTAATAGCAGGAAGGAAGCTCTCACTGATAGAAAGGGCTAGAGCAATTAAAGGATGAAGCTTTTTGAATCAAAGGTTCCCTGGTTCTTTCTGGTTTTGTATTGCATCACAATTTTGGGGGCAAAAGGCCAAAGTACACCTTGCACAAGCACTTTCTTCTCTGCCCTAGTGCAGCTCTTACCTTGCAGGACAGCAGTTGCTCCTTTCAGCCCCATCCCACCTTCCGACGACTGCTGTAATGCCGTCATGGCATTAGGTCAACCGTGTTTGTGTTTTCTTGTGAATGGCCCTCCGATATCTGGTGTAGACCGGAACATGGCTTTGCAGCTTCCAGAGAAGTGCGCTGCAAACTTCGAGCCATGTAAATTCCCTCTTTCGTGCACACGTCTGCACATGCATTCAGATACATTATCTAGATAATCAAATAATTAGCTTATAAACAATTGTTATAAATCTTAATGAAAAAATTGGTGATAATGCTTCAAGTTTGAATGATTAACCCGTTATTTTTCTTCATCATGCAGGTGATATCATGAAGTGAAGAGGCTAGAGACTAGAGCAGATATGCATTTTTAGACTCGAGTATTTTTATTAGGCGCCACCTTTGTAGTGCTTCTCACAATAAGGTTGCATGGGATTATGTGATGAATGAAAATTAGGTTGAGTTCAATCCATGTTGCTGTATGGTTACATAGAGCATCATGTGAAAACATAAGTCCTTATCCATCATGCATGTTCTTTCACTATGATCATTCTAATATATATCTCTTACTCCACTATAGCAGCCATGTTCTGTCTCATGGTTATAGTATGCCTTTTAAATGTAAAAAATTCAGACAAGATTTGGTTAGTCTACGCTCTTTTTGTTCTTAAATAAATAAATGTTGGTTGGACATCTCTCTCTGTCTCTCTCTCTCTCTAAATATATATATATATAACAAAAAATGGCATTAAAAGATTAATTTTTAACAGAAATGTTATTTTGACAAATGGATGCCTTTTTTTTGTCTTACACAAATGAATGCTTTAACTCATTCACGAGCAGCAAATGATTTCTCCTGTGCAACCGTTGTGTTGATCAAAAGTTTCCAAATGGGCCATGGAAATTTGCATGAGGGGAGTGTGTGAAACAATTTATCGATTTATACCCGATTATTACAAATCCTTTTAAATAACGTTATAATTTCCATGGTCTCCTGTGGAGAGATAACACCAGCATGAGAACACACAAAATCCTACATAGAGTTACACCAGCATTCTTTTTTTTTTCTATCAATTATATCTGGTGAGACTCAAATCCGAGACCTCTAGATGGGAAGAAAGAGATTATGCTATTTGAAATATAACTTGTTGGTGATTTTAACTCCATCTAAATTGACTAATGAAAAACGCTATTTGAATATAACTTGTCGGCGATTTTAACTCCATCTAAATTGACTAATGAAAAATGAAAGAAAAGTTTGGGACAAAAAATCCATTTTAAATTAGGCAAAATACTTTAGTTTGTTTCTCATGGGCCGTGTAAAAATTTTATCAATTTGTCAAAAACAAAAACGTGACTTGAAAAATAACTCCATCTATTCGATCACAGCATCACAGATTCACACGGACCAATTTTAGGAATTTGTTTGCTTGATCTGAAATAAAAGAAAATGATAAATAAGTTCTTAATTTTTTTATAATAGAAGACAAATCTTTCACCAAATTAAAATACAATTCCTTGACTTTTATAAATGGGAGATACATAATTCCTCTCGTGACGGTTTAAATATGTTATAGAGGAATTTATATGTTTTCTATTTATAAAAGTTAGAAACCTATTTATAATTAAATTTAATAAAAAATTTATTTATTTTTAAGTTAAAAAATTAGAGACTTATTTATTATTTTTTCTAAATAAAAGGTATGTTTACAGGCCTACAGAAGACTAATTGAACAGAGATTTGTAAAATACATAGTCCTTTGCGTTCCTTACCATTTTGTTGACACCAACTCTCGTTAAAAATTAACATATTATTTTGGTGACAAATTTTTTTCATGCGTATTTAAAGGAATAATCATTTTGTTTTATTTATTTATATATAGGTTATTATTATGTATAACAATTTTACACTCCTATAAATATAATAAAGAAGTAAATTTAACTTCTTTTATTATCTAATGCATACAAAGTTACATTTTTTATTTATGATAAAGTTAAAAATTAATGCTAACGACATTAATACTTTTTAGTTTAATAAAATTAAGATAAAACACAAAAAATAAGGATAAAAACTAAAAAAAATAGAGGCATTTAGAGAAGAATAATGTGAATTTTATGTTATTATGCATAAAAACAGTATAATTTATTATAATATATTTTTGTTGTATCACATCACAAAAAAATAAAATTTATATCTAATTTTTATTACTTATTTTAGTTATCTATGGTTTTTAGATTAAATTTTAGTGTTATTGAGTCATGCATTTTTTAGATAAAAAAAATATTTATCGAGTTATTTTTATTTTTTATAGGAATGTATCTATTACATCATAACTTTAATAGTTAATGTAAATTTTTAAAAATTGAATAAGTTCATATTTATTTCGATTACATTTAAGAATGAATCATATCTCTTTCTAAAGTCTAAGACTCAAGAGTCAATAAATTTTTTCTATATCATTACAATGTTGAGAAAATTTTGTACGATAGTCTTATATATGTTCAACAATTTAAAATAAATAAAAAATAAAATAATTAAATAAAAAATTTTATAAAATTTAATGGTT
>NC_029792.2:120720462-120724356 GCF_000816755.2 Arachis ipaensis
ATCCAAAAATAGAAAAAAAAAGAAAAAAATATAAATGTTGCCCCCAACAAAAAAAAATTATAGAAAATTATGTCAGAGAGTGATATGATTAAATGGAAGAAAGATAAGAAGAAAGTACTACATGTATTCTCTAGAATAAGAAAGAAGAAAACATAAGTATAAGTTATGTGTAAAATAAAGAGATAACCAAAATCACTAATGAAAAAAAAATTAACTGATAATTATATTTTTGATCGATTTTTAAGATAATAGTTATATTAATCACTATTTATTAATAGGGTTAAGATGAAAAAACAGAAAATATTTTAAATATATAACTAAAATAAAAACAAACAATATTCCTAAGTGAGGTGAATATTCACTTATGCAAAAATCATTGATAGGTTGGTTGTTTCTAAAAGTCTTAATTATGAATTTTCAAGTGTATATTTCCAAAAACATGATCATTGTAAATATATTTGTATGAAGTTGTTTTTTAATTGCATTACGTCTAATTCACTCACCACATACAAAAATTAACCGCGTATGTCACTTAGTTAAAAGTCTTTGTTCCTAAACTGTGGAGTAAAATTGATAATAAATAAATAAAATTTTCTCAACTAAAATTATTAACAGTCTTTAACGTAAACTCATTTGTTTGTCTAATAAAATAATTATAGAAAAAATTTTAAGTGGACTGAAAAGACTAATGTTTCAGTTATTTTAACCGTTAATTTAAAAAGGACCGAAAAGATTGAAGAACAAGGTGGATTATCTTACATGGAAGATTTAGAAAGCTAAAAACCAAACAACTAACATTTCAAGTAAAGAGCCAAACCCATGGCTAATTGTCATAAAAAAATTTTTTTAAAACTAATTTTAATAAATTAAGAGTAAATTATTAAAATAGTATCTGAAATTTTATAATATTGACAAAAATAACTTCAAAAGATATTAACGATAAATAATATTTTAAAATATTTAAAAATGTGACAAAAAAAACTAAATGTTAAATATATATTTTAGAAAAAATACTTTACAGATCATATTTTAATACAATTTTTTGCAAATATCATTAGAAAAATAAGAACTTTTCATCTTTAAAATTTGACAATTTTATGTAAAGTAAATTTTTTTAAAAAAATTATTGTGAATGATCAATTTTTTTTAAAAAAAAAAGAAAAATCTAAAAATCAAATTTTGTTCTAAATTTTTTTATAGACCTTCTAAATATTTATTCAAATTATTGATTCGGATATCTGTAAGAAAAAAAAAGGTTAAGCTATATTAATAGTGTAGCTTGCTTATTCTCACTGGTATAACTCTATAAATATCATATATTCCCAATGTATGAGATGTAGAGAATAATCACAATTTCAGTACTCAGATAAAACACATTTCACTCTCTTCTTTCTATACTACTCTTTTTCTCTGTCTTTCTTAGCATAAAAGAAACTGAGTATTGCTGAGCTCAGTCCATGATTCTGCAGCACTTCTACAACCAAGTTCACATGGTATCAAGAGCCTTCTTGATCATTCATGGCTATCACGCTTTCCTCTACCAATTCCAAGAATTTTCTGGCTCCAATCTTGGATAAACTTGATGACAAGAACTTTATAACTTGGCAATAATATGCTCTCTTTGTCATCAAAGGCCAGAACCTTGAAGATCATAGCCTCAGATTACACTGCTCTTGATCAGCTCTATGTTGCTAATGGGTCAGGTATTCCCATTCTCAAACATGGTTATTCTTATCTGTATAATCCTATCACTAATACTAATTTCATTCTTAAAAATCTTCTTCATGTTCTTGATATTGCAAAGTATCTTTTGAGTGTGTCTAAATTCTGCCTTGACAATAATTTATTTTTTGAGTTTCATGCATTCCATTGCCTTATAAAATCTCAGGTGACAGAAGAAGTGCTACTTAGAGGAACTCTTAGACATGGACTCTACTCATTTGAGATTCAAATTCTGCTAATGTTTTTCTTGCTACAAGTAAAGCTGGTCTTGAAATTTGGCATAGGCGTTTAGGACATCCATGAATTCAGATTGTTCAAGATGTAATCAAACAATGTAACTTGCCATGCTTAAATAAAGCTGATTTTGTTCCCTTATTTTGTGAGCCTTGCTATTTAGGAAAAATGCATTCCCTTCCCTTTTCTGATTCCTTAACTACATATAATGCTTCCTTGCAATTAGTTTTTATTGATTTATGGGGGCCCGCTTCTATTTCCTCCAGAAATGGTTTCAAATATTACATGAGTTTAATTGATGTATATACTAGGTATACATACTTGTATCTTCTTACTTCTAAATCACAAGCCTTTGATCTCTTTTGTCAATATAAAAGTTTAATGGAAAAACAAACAGCATGCACTCTGAAAGCAATACAAACTGACAATGCAAAAGAATTCTTGTTACACACTTTCAAGCAATTTTTATAGCAAAATGGCATTAACCATAGACTTTTCTACCCTCATACACACCAACAAGAAGGTGTGGTTGAGAGAAAACATAGGCATATTATCGAAATGGGTCTTACTCTTCTTGCCACTGCCAAACTTTCCAAAATTTTTTGGGAAGATGCTTTTTTAACAACTGCTTACTTGATAAATCGCCTTCTCTCTAAGAATTTAAAGATGAAATCACCTTATGAGCTTCTTCACAATATCAAACCTGATTACTTGATGTTAAAAGTCTTTGGTTGTAGCTGTTTTCCTCACTTAAGACCCTACAACAAATCTAAATTGGAACTTAAATCTGATAAGTGCTTGTTCTTGGGTTATGCTCCACAATCTAAAGGTTTCAAAGGTTTCAAATGTTTAAATTCTGATGGTAAGATTTTTATTGCACACAATGTTATTTTTGATGAGCATATCTTTCCTTATTCTTCTATGTTTGATGATAATTTTATAAAAAATGATGTTGGTTTAAGCTCTCCTGTTTCAGGTTCACATTCACCATCTTCTTCACCTCTCTCTCAACCTCCAATTATAATTCCTCCTACTCTTTCACTCACTTCTGATAGTGATTTTTCTTCAATCAGTTATTCTCCTTTGCATCATACTCCACCTCCTCTTCCCCTTCCACCATGCTCCCCTACTCCTCCTTCTAATTCTCACACCGTTGTTTTCTTTTGATTCTACTCTTGTTTGCAAATTAGATAAGGCTATTTATGGCCTTAAACAAGCACCACGTGCTTGGTTCCAAACTCTCAATCACACTCTTCACAAATTTGGCTTTCACAACACCAAATCTTACATAGAATAATAAATATTTTTTAAATTGTATATTTGATAAATAAAATATTTAATTTATTTATTTTAAAAAAATCCAAAACATTAATATAAGATATCATAATATAGTCCAAAACTTAATTAAATATTACTAACAAGCATAGCTATATTTTTGTTTTTGGCAATCGTAAGTATAATTGCCTATTTAGTATTTACTAATCACAGTGAGTGAAAGGAAATTTTCAGCATCTATTAGTCATTTACAAATAAATTTTCAGCTCAATACCAAAAGCAGATATTGCCCAACAGCCCAAGAATTACACAAAACATTAATTATTAATAATTAACTTTATAATAAGGGAAATAGAATGAAACGGCGTTTATCGCAGATTTTTATAAAGAAACTAAAACCCCAACGGGTCACTCTCTTTTTTAAACATGTATGTTCAACATGCTATGCTTATTTTGACTGTCAGCACCATAAAACTTCCCTAAAATTAAACCTATTTTTGTTAACTAAATATTTGATAAAAATGAAAAAAAAAAGTTTAATCAGCACCATAGAACTTTCCTAAAATTAAACCTGTTTTTGTTAACCAAATATTTGATAAGAATGAAGAAAAAAGTTTAGTCATGCATTTTGAATTTTTTTGTTGCTTGATTGTGTTTGGACTG
>NC_029792.2:120724424-120724827 GCF_000816755.2 Arachis ipaensis
GATATGAATAATATTTTAAATATATAACTAAAATAAAAACAAACAATATTCCTAGGTGAGTTGAATATTCAATTATTCGGTGCAAGAATCATTGATAGGTTAGTTGTTTCTAAAAGTCTTAATTATGAATTTTCAAAGTGTATATTTCCAAAACATGATCATTATAAATATAGTTGTATGAAGTTGTTTTTTAATTGCATCAGGTATAATTCACTTACCCCATACAAAAATTAACCGAGTATGTCATTTAGTTAAAAGTCTTGTTCCTAAACTGCATATTTAGTCTTGGAGTAGTGACATGTAAAAAAAAAAAATTTAAAGACCACACATTTATGAACTATCAAAAAATTATTTTAGATGTGTGTTTGAATTAAAATTTACAAACTAAAATTTTGATTAAAAA
>NC_029792.2:120725242-120733400 GCF_000816755.2 Arachis ipaensis
GTCACCAAAAAAAATACACTCTAAAATTTTTTAAACTTACTTTTTTTTAGTCCAAACGCTAAACCAAATACACTTTGAGTGGTTGAGAATTGAGGTGGAATAAAATTAGAATTTTCGTTGGAAATTTGGAGATAGGTTGAGTTGGAATGAATAGTTTATGTTTAAATAATTTTTTAGTTTGAATAATTTTATCTATCGAAATCTATTTTTCATAGATACAACATTATTTTCATTTTTTCGTGAATATATATAAACAACCGTTTACTCTAGGCGAAAGCTAGTGCACTCCAGGCAAAGTAGGGAGTGCAGCACTTTTTAAAAGTTAACTTGCTATCAAAAGTAATTAGGTAAATTAAATTTATTTATTATTGTTATTTTTTTTGTCATGGGCTGAACAAACAAACCGACACTAACAAAAAAAAACTAATTCACTCGTTTAACACAGGACTATCTTTATACTAGAAGAGTACTCAGAAAAATTTTGATCGACTTTCTCTGTTATTCTGTTATTGTTAATGTGATGTCTTCAAGCATTTTCACTGTTTTGTTTGCTAGCAGGTGCTTCCACTATTGTTCTGTCTAGTCACAGATTTTCACGCTCTTGAACCCACCCCATTCCACATCTACCATAAATGGACCTTCAAAGCCCGAAAAATTGCTACTATAGAAAAGGAAGACGCTATCTGTCACCGCTGCTGGTTGGCTAACTCCAAACGTAAAACTGATTCTGTAGAAGAACCCGGTCTCCATGAAGGCGCCATGATTCTCAGATGACAACGCAATCAAAGCACAAAATACATGACAGTTACAACAAGTCCATTATCTTTTATTTTTACAGACATGTTGTTTTTAATATTTATATACTATTTTTTTATTTTGAACTTCAGCCCAATATCTGAGACTTACAAAAAAATCTAAAACTTATCAAAAAATGATTAACCTGATTAACAGGTTACCTTTTTAAATCCAGACTATTCAAATAAAATATAATAAATGAAGAGTTCAGATTTACGAATTTACAAGGTGTGCAGCACTCCATACTTAGCAAGGAGCGTTTAAGGATGAGCCGTTTACTCTATTATCTTCTTTGACTTTTTTTTGTGTATAATAACTCTAAATTAACCTAAGGTGACTTCTTCGATGTAAAAGAGATTATCTTTTTACATATGTAAAAATACGGTATATTCTATAATTGTATGACACGTGTTTTTCTAAGGGACAGAATCTGTCTTTGCTAAGTATGTGCAGACATGTTATAATATGTTCACGTGATAAGGCTGATAATATATATACTATTAGTAGTAATTATGTTAGCATAATTGTGAGCTTATAATTATTTTATTGGACAAACAAATGAGTTTACGTTGAAGACTGCTAATGTTTTTTTTACGGTTTATTTTTTCAATATTATTTGTCCAATAAAACAATTATAAGCCCACAATTATACTAACATAATTACTGCTAATAATATATATGTTATCAATCTTATCACATGAATATACTATAACATGTCTACACATAGACTTAGCAAAGATAGATTCTATTCTCTTAATAGAACACATATTATACGGTTATAAAATACATTACATTTTTATACATGTAAAAAGACAACTCCTTCCACACCAAAAAATTCACCTTATCTTAAAACCTCTCTACATAACCAAACGCGAACAAGAATTTATAGATGAATTAAGTGAAAAAGAAAAAGGCCGAGATCACATAGAGAGAGAGAGTGACGTTTATTTATCTAAAATGAGAAAGAAAGAGTTACCTCCAGATTGAGATAATTTGAGAAAGGTTTAGAACTCATGTGTAGTATACTCTTACAAAGAAAATAACTTTGAATAAAAAAAATTAATTCCTAACATTCCTCATTTAAAACTTTTAGGAAGAGAGTATTGCTAAACAGTTTCCAATGTAAAAAACTTGTATCTTCTATATGCAATAATACCACCATGCATCATTGCATCCAACTCTTTTACGAACTAGCACCAAAGGATAAAGCAATATGTATCAAGAAAACCTTTAAATGACAGAGACAACTCTTTTGTTTAGCAATACTCTCTTCTTAGAAGTTTTAAATGAGGAATGTTAAGGAATTTTTTTTATTAATTCTTAAGTTTTAACTTTAATTTATGAGTAATCTACTCATTAAATTTTTAAAATATACAATTTGACTGAGTTATCAAATACTCTCGTATAATGTATTTTTTTTTGAATTAAAGGGAGCTCAACACAACATAGTGGAGCAATAAAAAGAGCTACAAGATCATGAATACTCCATATACGAAAAAACTCCTAGTTATCTTCGGTATGGCCATCAACCAAAGGGCTCACCTCCAATCCATTCCTCGGCATACACAAACGACTTGTTTATAATTTTCCGCATACTTGAGGCATGATTTTGGAATAGCCTGCCATTCCTTTCTAGCCAGATTGTCCAGATAACAGCAAAGAACCCAATGAACCACCTCTTTCTCTCAACCTTCCCTGCTGATAAGTTCGTCCAGCATTCGAAGTGGTCCTTTAGAGTAACTGAAAAGCACCACCTCCTTCCAAAGGCAAGCAGCCAAGCACACCACACCTGCCATGTGATATCACAACCAAGAAACAAATCAAGAGCAGTTTCCTCAGACTTACAACATAGCATACACAAATTGTTATTTTGATCAAGAACACGTAGTCTACATAGTCGATCCTTAGAATTCACCCTTCCGATCAACACAAACCAAGACAAGAGCTCAATCCTTGGAGGAACGAACCCTTTCCATATAACACGCGTGAAACTATAGCTTGTGATTTCTTCCGGTAGGACTTCCACCTGCAGCGCCTGGACAAAGGAATTCGTTGAATAAATACCTGTTTTTATCAAATTTTCATACTACTCTATCCTCTATTTCATTTGTAGGCTTGGCTGACTGTAAGGTCTCATGAAGTTGGTTTACTAAATCCAGCTCCTACTGGAACAACTTCCTCCTCCACTGGAAGCTCCAAATCCAGTCTAACCCATCCCAAAACCCACAATCCCCTACAACTGCGCCGTTAAGGATTGAAACCGAGAAGAGCCTAGGAAACATATCTTTCAATACCCCATTTGGTAACCAGCTATCCTCCCAGAACCGGATCGTTCTGCCATTCCCGAGATCCATAGACAACCCGTTTATCATCTTTTCTCTCAGCTGTGGCTCGCTGATTTGTAACTGACAGATATCCTTCCAAGGACCTCCTCGTGTGGGGACAGGCTGGTCGCGCAGCATCACAGCAGGATCCATATTGGTGCAAGAGCAAACCACTTTCTTCCATAAGGGACAGTCTTCTTTTGAGAACCTCCACCACCACTTAAACAGTAGTGCTGTATTTCGAATAACTGCATCACCAACTCCCAACCCACCTGCCTTCTTTGGAGCCATTACTACTTCCCATTTTACAAGCGGTAATCCTTGCTTCCCCTCTTCTGTACTCCACAAGAACCGTCTTTGTAGTGAAATCAACTTCTCTGCCACTGTCTTTGGCATCTTGTATAAGCTGAGGTAGTAAATAGGTAGGCTACTAAGAATCGATTTAATTAGGACCAGCTTGCCTGCTTTGTTAAGGGTCTTTGCTTTCCACAAACTTAGCTTTTCCTCTACCTTATCAATCACTGGTTTCCATGTTTTCACCAGTCTCGGATTTGCACCCAGGGGGATGCCCAGATATCTAATTGGTAATGACGCCTCCGTACAACCTAATAACAGACACATCTTACGGACCCACAGCCTATCACAATTGACCGGGATGATGTTGGACTTCTCAAAATTGATTCTCAACCCAGACATCAGTTCAAAACACCGGAGCAGTCGCTGATAATTTCTGATGGTCTCCTCTTCAGGTGGGCAGAAAAGAATAGTATCATCCGCAAACTGCAAGTGAGACAACTCAATGTTATCCTTCCCAACCAAAAGCGGAGAAATACGTCTGTTCCTGACCGCCTTTCCAATCATCCTATGAAGAACATCCACGACTAAAACAAACAGGAATGGAGACAACGGGTCTCCTTGTCTCAAACCCCTCTCCATTTTGAATGGCTTCGAAGGTGATCCATTGATAAGTACTGACATAGATGCAGAGCAGACACACTCCTTGATCCAGCCCCTCCATCTCTGGCCAAAACCCATCTTCTGCAAACAATATCCACAAAGGCTCACTTGACTCTATCATAAGCCTTTTGGAAATCCAGCTTTATTATCGCGGAGCTCTTTTTCCGTGATTTCAGCCAGTGCACAGTTTCACCGGCGATCAAAGCCCCATCATGTATTTTTCTGTCCTTCACGAAAGCGCTCTGAGTCTCACCTACAAGACCCAGCATTACCTTCCGCATCCTCCGAACCAGAATCTTAGAAATGACCTTATAGACACAACCCACCATACTAATTGGCCTGAGATCCTTTATTTTTCTGGCTCCAGTAAACTTCGGCGCCAGCGCCACCCAAGTGACATTCAACTCGCTAGGTAGTTTAGCTGACTGGAAGGACCCTATCACCGTTCCAGTGAACTCTCCGCCTAATTCTTCTCAACACTTCTTTATAAAATTCATATTATACCCATCACTTCCTGGTGCCTTTGTTGACTCACAATCCCAAACTGCCTCCTTTATTTCTGCGGTAGTTGGCATCATCTCTAACTCTGTTGCCTTTTCCTCAAGAATTTGGTTTACTAGTCCATCCCTGAAACCAATAATCGGCGAGGGCTCCTGGTGGTACAGCTCCTTATAGAAGTCTCGGATAGCAATCTTGATCCTTGCTTGATTCCTTACCAATCTCCCATTAACCATTAAGGCATCAATCTGATTGGACCTTTTTCGCGCTGAGGCTAAATTGTGGAAATAGCGTGTGTTCTTATCCATCTCCTTTACATGTCGAGATATTGACATCTGCTTCCAGTGTAGCTCCTGTCTGATATACCATTTTTTACAGAAGCTCACAAGTGCCTTTCTCCTTGCTTCAACAGTCCCATCAGCCACTCTAGTACCTACCATGTCATCCACTTTCTTTATTTCATCCTCAAACTGTGTAATCCTTTTTTCTATGTCCCCAAAGTTCTTTTTATGCCATCTGCTCAGCGGATTCGTCAAAACCTTTAATTTGTCCATGAACTATACCTCTCCTAAAGTCCTCCATTCCTCTTTTACCATCCTCAGGAAACCATCATGAGTAAACTAGGAGTCCAAACTCCGAAACGGTCTTGGCCCCCTTCTAAATCGTGAGACTTCCATAATCAATGGACAATGGTCGGATAACCCTCTTGAGCCACCTCGCAACCTGTAAGAACCGCAACTAATCAACCGGTTAATTAAGTGATTAATTGCCCAAATTAGATTCCAAAAAGTTAGAGAGAGAATTTGGGGATTTAAAGGTGATTTTTGGACTCAGTGAGTCTTTCTGAGTCAGAAAATGTGCTTTCTACGAAAAACCGTGAAAAATCGCGAACCGGCAGTTGAACCGGTAGAACCGGTTCAAGTCTGCCTGGTACTGCACGAGAAAAGTGAAAACCGTCAAAAAATCTTAGAAAAACATTAGAAATGGAAAACCGGGCTTTAATTTTAAAGATTTGGCCTGAAGTTAGGACAAACGGGCTAAAAACGCTAACGGATTGGACCTGGTCCAAGTTGGGCCCAAGCCCAACATATAAATACACTTAAATGAACCCATTTCAGCCACTTTCACCCTCATAAGGTGGCAAACGGGCCTAAACCCGCCGGGCCGGCCCACGTAACCCGCCAAAAAAGGCGGGCTGGGCTGGAAAATTGGGACCACCAAAAAGCAAAAGCCCGTTTAACCCGCACCGCTTAAACCGCGGGTTTTGGCGGGCTTTGGCGGGGCGGGGCGGGCTTCCCCACCGGGCTTAGTATTGTTTTAGCAAGGGGGTATTTTTACAATTTTTTTACCAAAACCCAACTTCTCCCAACCCAACTTACAAGAGAATGAAGATAAAAATTGAGTGTTTTAGATTATGTTTGTTTTGTTTTAGAGACAATATTGTTAATTATGTTTTGGATTATGTTTATTTTGCTTTGGAAACAATATTTATAATTATGTTTTGGATGAAAACTTTTGGCTACGCGTTCCTTGTGAAGAGCTCTACAAAACCCACCCAAGAAACCCTCAAGGTAATCAAGAAATCTTCCCAGTTTCTCTCTTCAAAATTTCGGGTTTTATTAGAGTTTTGGGTTAAATGGGTTTTTGTGATTTTGGATGTTTAGGTTTGCTCTAATCCTTGCTTAGCTTTGGATTTGTGTTATCAAATCTGTTGGGAAAGGTAAAAGCTCTTAAACCCTTGTGAGATTATGCTTATGTTGAACCCTAGGTTGATTTGTGGTGATTTATATGTATATAGTTTGATTATTGTGGCTTTGGGAGCTTTTGGAACTTATTTGTGCTTGTTGGAGTGGATTTGAAAGCTTGGATTGTGGTTGGAAGCTTGTTGGTGCTCATTTTGAGTTTGGGTGCATAATGGGAATCGGCCAAGGTATGGTTTCGGTTTCCTCTATGTAGTATATAATATTCATGGACACTTAGGCTAGTTGACCCTAAGATAGAATTGAATGTTGTTGGTGTATGAATGATTATGTGTAAATTGATGTTAATTGTTGGTATCCTTGGAATATTGTGATTAAGGATATTATGGAGAATTGTTGGTGTTAATGAGTATTGATGATTAGTGTTGTTGATGAGGTTGTTGGTATTTAATGATTGATGATGAATAATGATGTTGTTGGAATTTAATGATTATACAGGTTGATGAGGGATGTATGATTTATTGTTGTTGATGAGGGTTTGTTGATGTGGTTGATAATGGATGATAAATATTGATATTTTTGGTAATTGAAGGTGAGTGTTGGGATTGTTGATAAATGGTTATATTGATGTTGATAGTATGATGTTGGAGTTTGATGTTAAAATTAATAATGATGATGGTTAGTAAGGGTATTATTATGTATTTGATAGTGAGAATTGATGATTATATATGGTGGAGTGGTAAACTGGATATGGAAAATGGTAAATTCTGATATGTGATAGAATTGATGTGGTTTTGGTTGGATTGGGTTATGAAAGTTGGTAAATTGAGATTCTTGTGAGTCTTGGTAAAAGTTGACTTTTGGTAAACTTTGTCTAATCATAACTTATGCCATGGTTTTCAAAATCTATTGAAATTAGTTTAGCATTAAAGCTTATTGAAAACTGTTCTAATCGATATAAAGTTTGTAAAAAATTAGAATTTGGTAGAGGAAGTTATGATCATTCAAAGTTGGTGTTAAAAATCTGAAATTTTCCAAAGTTGCAGAATTTCATTACTTCTGATATGTGCGGGTGCACACGTCCTGTTTCTCAAAAATTTATTTGTTTTCAACTATTTTTTCTTTTCAACAAGGTTGTAAGCTTCTATAACAGCATTTTAAGACGATTGGGCCTAGTTTTGAGTATTAGAACATGGGATATAAATTAAGGGTTCTAGTAAAGGAAGCGCGGGTAAGAGGAAGGTAGAAGGCCAAGTAGGGACGGGATATAAGACTTTGGTGAATTGTGTGTCCAGTGCCGTAGCTTACCGTGGTTCTCTTCTAATCTTTACATAGATTAAATCACGTTTTATCCGTACAAAAGTAGGTACTCCGTTTTCAATCCTTTCCTTGTGTTTCAGAACATAAAAGTATACTTTTCGCACACCTTAGTAACTATTTTGGGGACTTTAGCTATGTTCTATTTGGGAGTTTTACCCCAAATAGTTTGGGGGCTCTATATCACGGGCCTAGTGACAGGTCCATGGCCGCGGACGAGCGGGATATCTAGGCTTCCCTACGCCCGCCCTATAAGAACGGAGTCTGGAGTGTAGAGTTGCATTCGCCCTAATTGGTGGCAGGGACGGTCCGCGTATCGCAGAGTTTTATAGTACATTTTTATAATAAAGTTACCAAAAGTTTTCATAAAAGTCGTATGTATCTAGGTAGTGAAGTTAGGCTCAGGGGCTGAGTAGAGTTGGTGACAGGGAAATATTGAGTCAAAGGTTTATGGTTTTCAGATAGTAAGGAGTAGAGTATATGGTTAGTAGGAAGTGGATTGCAGTTTGGTAAGAGTCGTGCGGTCTTTGGATCCGGAGGCAAAAGATTAAATGGAATTTTAGTACA
>NC_029792.2:120733425-120741284 GCF_000816755.2 Arachis ipaensis
TGTTTATCAAAATGGCGCCGTTGCCGGGGAATTGCAATGGTGTTATGTTATTGGTCATTGTACATATGTGAATAGTGTGAATATCTTGCTTTTTGCTTTATTTGCTAGTTGTAGAATTTTATTTCTCTTATTTTCCATTATCTTTTGATTTTTGTTTTCTCTTTCCATTATGAATTCTCATTTTGGCTATGAGTGTGATTACAACTATGTTGTAGGTGATGAGGACTATAATGGAGATGTGTATCAAAGATGGAACAACAATTCACAAAATCGGCCACCATACAACCAACACAACCCACCATACAACCAACAAAACTCACAAAGAAACTACCAAACATACCAACCACCACATCAAAGACCACCACCCAACCAATCACATAGAGGAAGCAATGAAGCATCCACCAGAAAATCACTCTCTATTCCGGTGTGATCCAATTGACAACATTGTTGCCGAAGTGCACCTTGCAAAGTTAGATGAGAAGTACATGATTGAAGAAGCAAATGAAGATCCAAGCAAATTAAACACCACACACCATACAAACCATCCGGAAACTCAAACATCAAATCATGACAAAAAGATGGAATTGAAGCCACTACCCCCCACCTAAGGTACTCATATCTTGATGAAGCCCAAAAGCTCCCCGTGATAATCGCACAAGAGCTAACTCCTCAACAAGAAGAAAAGTTGCTAGAGGTATTGAGAAAAAATAAAAGGGCAATCGGGTGGAGTTTGGCGGATCTAGTGGGAATAAGCCCCCAGGTATGCGAGCACCGCATATTCCTTGAAGAAGGAGCAAGACCGGTCCGACAACCTCAAAGGAGACTTAATCCAACCATTCTTGAGGTGGTGAAAAAAGAGGTCACTCGGCTACTTGAAGCGGACATCATCTATCCTATCTCGGATAGCGAGTGGGTAAGCCCGGTCCAAGTGGTGCCAAAGAAATCCGGGGTGACCACAATAAAAAATGAAAGCGGTGAACTTATAGCAACAAGAGTGCAAAATTCTTGGAGAGTATGCATAGACTACCGGAGGTTGAATGCGGCCACAAGGAAGGATCACTTCCCACTACCGTTCATCGATCAAATGCTTGATCGACTAGCCGGTAAATCATATTATTGCTTTCTTGATGGTTACTCCGGATACTTCCAAATACACATTGCTCTAGAGGACCGAGAAAAAACAACATTTACTTGCCCCTTTGGAACGTATGCTTACAAACATATGCCATTTGGCCTATGCAACGCACCGGCAATGTTTCAAAGATGCATGATGAGCCTATTTGCGGACTTTCTAGAGCAATGTATGGAAGTATTCATGGACGACTTTAGCGTGTACGGTGATTCATTTGATCATTGCTTAGGTAACCTTGAAAAAGTCTTAGAGAGATGCACCAAAACAAACCTTGTCCTAAATTTTGAAAAGTGTCATTTCATGGTCAAATAAGGCATTGTTCTGGGGCACATAGTTTCAAAAGAAAGCATCTTCGTAGATCCGGCAAAAATAAATGTCATATCTAGTTTACCTTACCCCTCCTCCGAGAGGGAAGTCCGCTCTTTTCTTGGACATGCAGGATTCTACCGGAGATTCATCAAAGACTTTATCAAGGTAGCCCTACCTCTCTCTCGGCTACTGCAAAAGGACACTGAATTTGAGCTAAGCAAGGAATGTATGGAAGCATATGACAAACTTAAAGTGGCATTGACACAAGCCCCTATTGTGCGAGGACCGAATTGGGCTCAACCATTTGAAATCATGTGTGATGCTTCGAATTATGCGATAGGGGCCGCGTTAGCACAACGCGAGGGTAAGACTCCCTATGTCATAGCTTATGCTTCAAAAACATTAGACGGAGCCCAATCCAACTACACTACTACCGAGAAGGAACTCCTAGCTATTGTTTTTGCTCTGGACAAGTTCCGAGCCTATCTTCTTGGTTCTAAAGTAGTAGTGTTCTCGGATCACGCGGCACTAAAGTATTTGTTGGCCAAAAAGGAATCAAAACCGAGATTAATTTGTTGGGTGCTTTTGTTACAAGAATTTGACTTGGAAATCAAGGATAGGAGTGGTTCCCAAAACTTAGTGGCGGACCATTTAAGTCGCCTCGAACACACAAAAGGCGACACCACTCCTATCAATGACTCCTTCCCTCTAGATAGTTTGCACGCAATCTCGGAAATAGTTCCTTGGTATGCCCCGATAGCAAACTACTTGGTTTCACGCACCTTCCCTCCCAATCTCAACAAACATCAAAAGGATAAGCTGAAAAGCGAATCCAAATACTATGTTTGGGACGATCCCTATTTGTGGAGGTGTGGAGCGGACCAAATAGTGCGACGGTGCATACCTCAAACCGAATTCCAAGCAATCTTAGACGCTTGCCATTCTTCCGAAGGAGGTGGCCACTACGGCCCCCAAAGAACGGCAAGGAAGGTCCTTGATTGCAGATTTTGGTGGCCAACCCTTCTCAAAGATTCTTCCCTCTATTGCAAATCTTGTCCCCAATGCATTCGGTTTGGAAATATTTCTAAGAAGGACGAAATCCCCCAACAAAATATGCTTTTTTGTGAAATCTTTGATGTATGGGGAATCGACTTCATGGGACCATTTTCAAATTCCAATGGCTTTCTCTACATCTTGTTAGCCGTCGATTATGTGTCAAAATGGGTGGAGGCAATCTCCACCCGGATGGATGATGCCCATGTTGTTTATTCTTTTGTGAGGAATAATATCATTTGTCGTTTTGGCTCCCCAAGAGCAATCATAAGTGATCAAGGATCCCATTTTTGCAACAAAAAAATGGACGGCCTCATGAGAAAGTATGGCATCATACACAAAGTCGCCACGGCCTACCACCCTCAGACAAACGGCCAAGCCGAGGTGTCTAACCGGGAAATTAAACATGTGTTGGAAAGGATTGTGAAACCGAATAGGAAAGATTGGAGCACTAAACTCTCCGATGCACTTTGGGCATATCGAACGGCTTATAAAACACCCATTGGCATGAGCTCTTTTAGACTTGTATATGGTAAAGCATGCCATCTACCGGTAGAAATCGAACACAAAGCTTATTGGGCCATAAAGGAATGCAATATGAACTTGGGTGGAGCCGGAGTAGAGAGAAAGCTTCAATTGGCGGAATTGGAGTGCTTGAGATTAGAAGCCTATGACAATTCTAGACTCTACAAGGAAAAGATGAAAGCCATTCATGACAAGAACATTAGGAGAAGGGAATTTGGACCCGGTGACCTAGTGCTCCTTTACAACTCAAGGTTGAGATTACTACCCGGAAAGCTTAGATCAAGATGGGATGGACCTTACCAAGTAGAGAAAGTAGAACCTTACGGGGTCTATCACTTGCGCCACCCATCAAGTCCGGACATTTTCAAGGTGAATGGGCACCGTCTCAAATTGTACCATGGTGAGCAAAGAAAGAACTCCAAGGAATTTGAAGTGTTCCTCTTGAGGGATGCATCTCTTGAACAAGAACTTTGAGCTAATGGATGTCCAACTTAAGGACGGTAAACAAAAGTGCTAGGTGGGAGACACCCCACCATGGTAAGATCTACCATTTGTACATAACCATCGAATTCTTCTTTGATTGATACTTGTTTACTACTTGACTTCATGTTGGGTAGCTAGGTGATCGATGAAGTTGTAGTTAGATTTCGTTTCAAATTTTGTTTCATTTGTAGAGTTCATTTGGTCCTTTATCATGTCAATACATCCTTCTATAGTGCCTAAAATGGTTGTTTGGAGGGTTGGAATGCTGAAGGTAGTGCGAGAACATGCAAATTTGAAAAAGGCACCCTTCTGCGCGTGCGCGCACCTAACGCGCACGCGCCCATGAAGCATTTCCGACCACCCACGCGGACGCGCGATGTGCGCGGACGCGCGGATTGCAAGAAGTACCCCTCCATACATATTCCAGAGAGTTAGGCCACTCTCACGCCCGCACCATGCCTGAGGCACAGGCTGCTCACACGTGCGCGCACAGGGCGCGTACGAACTCCCTGACAAATCCTCAGATCGACGCGCTAGCACACCTCGCGCGCGCGCGCCGATCGCCCCTGTGCACTCCTGGTACATATTCCAGAGAGTTAGGCCACTCTCGCGCCTGCACTAAGCCACCAGCCCACCACCTCTGACGCGTGCGCGCACTAGGCGCCAACGCGCCCACATGCCCACAACGCGAGGCACGCGCACGCGCCCGTGCCGCACACGCGCCCCTTGCCCCTGTGAAAGCCTGGTACATATTCCAGAGAGTTAAGCCAACCCCAAGCCCATCTCAAGCCTGGGGCATAATCACAGTGCCGCGCGAGCGCATTGTGCGCGCGCGCGCCATCGCTCCGCCCCGCTTCCTTGCGCTAACGCACCCCGTGCGCGCCCGCGTCTGATGACCGACGTCAATATAATGGGGAGCACACTTGCCCCCTTCATTCTTCTTCCCCCTTTTTCTTCTTACCTCCTCTACTACCCATTTACCTACTACTACCTCTCCTCCCAAACAACCACCCCCTACCATCACCTCCGGCGACCACCTACCTCCGGTGGCCCCTACATTGCCCCCTCTATTCTCCATCATTCCAATCCACAACCTTCCCCCCATACCCCTTTTCCATCTCTCTCGAGGTACTATACTAGGCTCCCCTCTTACTCTACTTCTCCCTTTTGCTTCTTAGTCAGTTAATTTCATTCTCTTTTAGGTAGTCTTTTTTTTTCCCCTCTCTTTTGAGCCCCTCCTTTCTTTGGGGTGTGTTTTTAGCTCCTTTTCCATTTAATTCTTCATGGGCACTTGGGTCATAACTTCTCTTGCATTGATGGATGAGATGTGTTGCATAATTTTCTTATAACCACTGTGCATTGTAGTGATTAATGTTGGTTTGTAGAATGTTACATTGCTCCCCCCCATCTATTTACATACTACTAAAGGATGCACCCCAAGTGTTTGAAGAAATGCATACATGACACTTTTTGACCTCATTATGACTCATTGCTTCTTAACTAGTCACTTTTGGGTGCACCTTCACATTCTACAATCCACCCACTCACCATTTCATAAACTGCTTCCCACTTTTGGTATTTGAGGGTGTATGCTTCTCATGCCTTCTCCGTGCATGCCTACACTACCCCTATACCACATGCCAATGATTTGCCTTGCTCATCACATGTTATCTTCGTTACATGTTGCAGCTGTCATGTAATAAGGATACCCATATTCTTAAGGCACAATTTCTCATTTGCATAATCATATTCAATTACGCTTCTTTGGGTTTGATGTTATCTCCTTTTCTTACTATCACAGGATGGTCATCAAAAAGAGCAACGGGAAGGCCCCGAAGAAGCCAGCATCCAATAGCGCACGCCAGGAACTAACGGCCAAGCCACTCCTAAAGAAGGCTAAGGGCCCCGTTGATGTTCTAGAGAAGGACAACCCTCCGAAGGATCCAAACAAGTTCCCTAACCGCTACTGCGAACTTGTTTACTCAAGGATGATTGAAAGGAATTATCATCCGGAGCCCCTTCTGGTCCTACCGGCTCACCTCACTCCGATAGTGATGCCACACATTAACCGGAGGCAATGGAGGTTCCTCTTGAGGCAACCCAAGGAGGTCAACTTATCGTGGGTGGTGGAATTCTACACCAATTACCACTCACCCCTTCTCACATCAATCTTTGTGCGCTGGAAGCAAGTGTCAATCACAGTGGAAGCCATCCGAGGAGTCCTTGGGATTGGGCCGTTAGCGGATGGATATGATGCCTATCAAGAAGTCTTGACAGCATGCGCTGACCGTGAGTTCGATTGGAACGCCGTCCTCCGCGTAATTGCTTCACCCGAAGCATGTTGGATTCGGGGGACCATAAAGCAATGACCAAAAGGTTTAGATGCACGCTACCTCACTCAAGAAGCCACGGCATGGGCCCAAATTCTAGCTCACTACGTGCTCCCAAGCACTCATGGGTCATCCATTACCGCCGAGCTTGCCTTATTGATATGGTGCATCTTAACCGAGAAACCGATCGACATTTCGCATGCCATTCGCCAATCCATGGGGCGCATTCATGCCAAGGGAAATCTACCATTCCCCGCTATGGTGACCGAATTAGTGGCGGCAGCCGGCGTCCACCGAGAGGCTAAGGATAGGAGGACCTCAATCCCGGTCGAGGGTGATATTATTCCGACCAAGAGGTGCCTCAAGCCTCCGGAAGTCACCAAGGACATTGGACTACCCACTCCTACTCGCAACACCACTACATCTTTCACGCCACAAAAATCTGCCACCCAACGCCTTGAAGACCTTCACAAGAAGTTGGACCGTTATGAGAGGCGTAACCAACGCCGATATGCTCACGTGAAGAAACTTCTGAGCATTGTCACCCCACCTATGGAGGAACCAGATATCTCCACATCCACCGCAACTTCAAGCGGAAGTAGCGATGACAACGGAGATGAAGGACACTTGGGGGTCGGCCATTGCCAACCATTGCGCATCACCTCTAGCACGGAGGACCGTGCTAAGTTTTAAGTGTGGGGAGGTCGGCCGACCGATCTCCGTAGGTAACACCCAAATAAATTTTCGTTTTCTAAACTCCTTTGTAGTAGGATATGTTGCATGATTAGTTTTTCCTTGATATCATTTGCATGATAAGTCACTTGGTTGGAACAATGAAACTCTCTCTTAGGAAACTAATACTTTGGGGCAACATTGACATTGCTAATTTTGAATATCTTGATGCCAAACTTGCTTCAAGAACTGTATTTTGGAACATGAATTTTGAGTTAAGAACACAAGCTAGTGAGCTTTGAGCCTTGTTTTGTGGCTACATCGTATAGTCACTTATTTTCCTTCTTGTGTGCAATTGTTTCCTCTCTATGAGTGTAATCCTTGCTTTGTTTGAGTCTATATGTCCATTATTCCGTGTATTTATGCATTTATATGATTGAGGCCATCATTTCATTAGCCCACCTACCAAATATCCTTACCCTCTATCTTCCCTTGTTAGCCAAAATTGAGCCTACGCTTAACCCACTTGTTCTTTAAATTAGCACATTACAAGCCTAAAGCGGAAAACCATAATTGTCCTCATTTGGATCTTTCTTTGATTAAGGCCAGTGTGTGTGTGAGTAGCATTCAAGTGTGGGAACCTTGGGACATTGGGGGAATACAAGGGGTAGTTTTTGGGAAGTGGGTACATACTCATGTATTGGTCAGATGTAAAACCTTATGCATTGATGCTCTTGTAGATAGAAAAAAAAAATGAAAAAAAAAACAAATGAAGAAGAAAATAGAAAAGATAATATGAAAAGAAAGAAAAAAAAATTAGAAATAAGAAAGAAAAAAAAAGAGAAGAAGGAAAAGAAAAGAAAGAAATAAAAAGGGGACAAAATGCCCTAAAGCAAAGTGCAACTTAATAAGATCAATGCATAAGTATTGTGAAATGGAAAAAAAAATAAAATAAAATACATGAGTATGTGAAAAAGTGAAGAATGGGTAGTTAGAATATAACTCAATTGTATAGGATGTCATAGGTTAGGTGGAAAGCTTAAAGCTTATCAAAGATTCAAATTTCAAGCTCACTTAACCATTTATGCATCCTACCTTAACCCTAGCCCCATTACAACCAAAGAAAAGACCTCATGATAGATGTATGCATGCAGGAAATATATGTTGATTGATTAGATGAGGAACAAATCTTGGAAAGCATGATTAGGAGGAAATTGAGAGAATCAACCCTAGACACTCGAGCGAATAGAGTGTAAACACTTCCGGTGAGGGTTCGATGGCTCTAATTCATGATTCCCGGCTCTCACGAGCATGCTTCATGCAAAGTTGCATATATTGCACTTGATGCTCAAAAA
>NC_029792.2:120741412-120756366 GCF_000816755.2 Arachis ipaensis
ACGCGTGCTTTGCGCGTGCGCGCCGATGCTCGAACATGATTTTTTTTAGAAGTCACGTGACCTAGGCGTGAAGACAGTTGGAGATCTCATCTTGGGGGAAGTGCCTTGGCGGGAAGAGCTTAAGAAGACCAAGGGTTGAAGGGTTAAGAACTTTTGGCTCATTTTTAGATGGTTCTAGATTTTTTTTTGCTATTGTTAGTTACACTCTTGGGTAGAGAGAGAGAGAGGGAGATTCTAAGCTCTCATGAGGGTTCATCTTCATCTATTTTTCTGAATTTTCCATCACACTTTGGTGAGATCCATTGCAATTCTCAATTTACTTGTTCATGTTATAGATCTTCTTTTCCAATTTCAATTAGTGCTTGTAATTGCTCAATCCTCATAGATCCTAGATTCAACTTTGTAGTTTTGGATTTTCTTCAATTTCTTGAGAAGTTCATTTCCATTGTTGTTCTTTGTTAATTGTTGTTAGTTCCTTGTGTTGAAGCACTTTCAATTCTACTTCCTTCTCATTTTTACTATGCCTTTTATCCTTGCTCATCAATTGTTTGATAAAATGCCAACATTAGTTATGGAGTAAAAGTTTCTTACTTGGCATAGGGTTTGGGTCATTAGAAGATAGGATTTCTAATGCCAACCCTAGGCCAAGTCTTCTAAAAAAATTGATTGCTTGTTTGTCATTGATTTTGCTAAACCTTCAAAAGAACCACAACAAGGCTTCCTAATCAATAAGATGCATGCTCTAGCAATTCCAAGGGAGGACGACTCGGGGGACTAGTACTCTCGGTTATAGATTGTAAGATTGTTTGATGCGAAGTTTGAATGTTGATTAGACTATACTTACGATTATATCTATTATTGAATTCTATATCGGCATGATAAATTTCATTTATCAGGGTTCCCATATGAGAAATCCGAAGGGCGACGTCTCCATGGAGATGTGTCGAGTTGGCAGTTGAACCGACAATGTGATATCACAGCCAGTAGGGTAGGCATTCATCATATGCATTTCCTATCTGCTTGTTTGCTTTGTCTACTTGTAATGGTTTGCCTAATTGAATAACATGCTTACTTGCTATTTGAATTATTTGCCATATATGCTACTACTTGTGCTTTACTTGCTTTGAACATTATCTGTGTTTTCTGCTGGGATTGAGGAGATTCGGAAGGCGGTGGCGATGGGATCGCATGGAGGATCAGTTGGTGAAGGCTGTGGGACAGCGGTGTTTGGTTAGAATAGAAATCCCTTAAGATAGATAACCTGGTTTATTTAAGTCAAGTTGGTATATTATGCTTAAATGTTTTAGAATGCTTTAAGTTGAATCTTGTGATTGATATGAAGCTTAGGATTGCCTTTGGCGTCCCGGGGTCTTATATCCTATATCACTGGGAACTGTTACCATACTGAGAACCGCCGGTTCTCATACCATATTGTTGTTGTGTTTTTCAGATGCAGGTCGCAACCCACCTCAGTGAGTTGCTTTGGTTGGTGACAGGAGAGGAGAATCTTGGATCATTTTGGAGTTCTTTTTGGTTTATTTTGTTTATACATCTCTCCTTTTGTATTTTGTTTTGCCTAGAGGCATGTATTTGAGAGAATAAAACTTGTATAAGCTGTTTTCACTGTATGGTTTTGTATATCAGCATATGGCTAGCCGGCTTAAACTCCGCGAGTCGTGACTAGTTCCCTATGATATTATATACTTATCTTTTGTTATATCTTCTCTGTTTCTTATGCCTAAGCTAGTAGCTCCGTTCGTCCTCGTGAGCCTGAGGGATGGACCGATTGTGCTTCATTGCATACTCTGTGTGTCTTTTCTTTGATGCTATTAGGTTATCGATTTGATATATGCATAACATGCTTGTTTGTGAGTGCTTGTTTGGGATAATTAAAGCACTAAACTTTTGATATTGAGACTGATTACCTTGATATCTATTGTTTGGTGTAGACAGGAATCCTACATGGCTACTCGCGGGCGAGGTCGAACGCGTACACGGGGAAGTAGGAATGAGCAACTAGCTGACAATCACGCCGAATTCATGGCGGCGATGGCGAATCTCGCTAACACCATGGAAGCTAATGCTGCTGCGACTCTGCAAGCAGTGCAGAGATTGGGCCAACCAACTGGAAATGGCAACGGAAATGGGAATGGCGAAGGGAATACCAATGATAATGCTGAGGGTAACGGCGATAACACAGGAGGAGTTCCAGGCTATAGAGCGTGCTTTACAAGCACAGCATGTTCCTCTAAATCAATATGTAGAGTTTGCCGCTTATCAGCTAGCGGGAGAGGCCCAGCCCTGGTGGCAAGTTGAGTGTCGTTTGCTACAGCTTCAGAACGCCGACATTCCATGGGAGGTATTCCAAACGGCTTTCTACAATAAATACTTTCCTGAGTCTGCAAGGGAAGCAAAGCAGATGGAGCTAATGCAGCTGAAGCAAGGTTCCATGTCTGTGGCAGAGTACACCAACAAGTTCGAAGAGCTTTGTAGGTTTTCTCGGGTATGTCAGGGAGACCTGGAGACTTTCGAGAGCTGGAGGTGCATTAAGTACCAAAGGGGCTTGAAGGACAACATTATGACTGCTGTGGCTCCTATGGAGATCCGTGTCTTCTCTGACTTGGTGAACAAAGCAAGGGTAGTTGAGGAGTATGCCAAGACAGTGGCGGCATCTAAGGACACTCATGGAGGGAGCTCTAGTCGTAGGCGTGACAAGTATTTTCATCCTAGAGGACAAAGCTTCAAAAGAGGGGGATATACTCCTCAAGGCCAAGGGGGCTTCAGAAAGAACAATCAGAATCAGTTTCAGTATGCTAAAGCAGAGGAAATCAGAGTAAGAGTTCTCCGGATTTAGCTTGTGATCGTTGTAGACGTTTTACCCTTATGACTCATGTAAGATTGGTTTAGGTGGTTGCTTCAACTGTGGGTTACCTGGCCACATTGCGAGGGATTGCCCTCGTGGGAGGAATCAGAATGCGGGCCAGAGTCAGCATCAAGGTCGAGTCTTTGCTAATTGTACTGCAAATCTTAAAGGAGCGGAAGTTGTACGCTAAGTTGTCAAAGTGCGAGTTCTGGAAGGAGGAAGTAAAGTTCTTAGGCCACGTGGTAAGTAAGGGAGGAATAGCTGTAGATCCTTCTAAAGTAGAAGCGGTGATGGAATGGGAAAGACCGACGACTGTGACGGAAGTCAGAAGCTTTTTGGGTTTAGCCGGATATTACCGGAGATTTATCGAAGGATTTTCCCGGATTGCGCTACCAATGACAAAGTTGACAAGGAAAGAAGTGCCGTTCGAGTGGACGTCAGAGTGCGAAGAAAGTTTTCAAACGTTAAAGCAGAGATTAACTTCAGCACCTGTTCTAATCCTACCGGAACCGCGTGAACCGTTTGAGGTATATTGTGAGGCTTCTTTGAAGGGTTTGGGTTGCGTGTTGATGCAACACCGGAATGTGGTGGCTTACGCATCGCGTCAGCTGAGACCGCATGAGGTGAATTACCCCATTCATGACTTGGAATTAGCGGCAATTGTGTTTGCATTGAAGATTTGGAGACACCACTTATACGGAGTAAGGTTTAGCGTCTTTTCTGATCATAAGAGTCTCAAGTACATCTTTGATCAGAAAGAGCTAAATATGCGCCAGAGAAGGTGGATGGAGTTGCTTAAAGATTATTATTTCGAGTTGAGTTATCACCCTGGAAAGGCGAACGTGGTAGCAGACGCTTTGAGTCGGAAATCTTTAACAATTGCTTGGATGAGAATCAAGGAAGAAGAACTAGTGGATAAGTTTGTAGATCTTAAGCTGGATATTAGTGAAGTTGCCAGAAGAGCTTGTTTGAACCAGTTACAGATTTCAAGCACGTTTAAATCAAAAATACAAAGGGCGCATCAAGATGAGCAGAAGTTTCAGCAATTGTTTCAACCAGTTGGTGATAAGAGACGCGAAGAATTCACTAAGGATGATGAAGGGTTATGGAGATACAAGGGAAGGATTTGCATACCAGATGTTGGGAGTTTGAGGCGAGACTTGCTGTTGGAGGCTCACAACAGTGGGTTTTCTATTTATCCCGGGAGCACGAAGATGTATTATGACTTGAAGAAGATATTTTGGTGGCCGGGGATGAAGGGTGGTGTAGCTACAGTGGTATCCAAATGTTTGACCTACCAGAAAGTGAAGATAGAACATCAAAAACCGTCAGGAATGCTACAACCACTTGAGATTCCTCAGTGGAAGTGGGAAGGAATTGCTATGGATTTTGTTACCGGTTTACCGAGGACTAGGTCGGGGTTTGATGCGATTTGGGTGATCGTAGATCGCTTAACCAAATCCGCTCATTTTCTGCCTATCTGACTAAACTGTTCTATGGAGGAATTGGCAAGATTATACATCAAGGAGATAGTGAGGTTGCATGGTGTGCCGTCAAGCATAGTATCGGACCGTGATCCCTGATTCACATCAAGGTTTTGGGGAGCTTTCCAAAGAGCTTTCGGTACGAAGCTATGTCTTAGTACGGCGTATCATCCACAAACAAATGGACAATCGGAAAGGACTATTCAAACGTTGGAAGATATGCTGAGAGCATGTGTGTTGGATCAACCCGGGAGTTGGGATCGTTACATGCCATTGGTGGAGTTCGCATATAACAATAGCTTTCATGCAAGCATTGGGATGGCTCCGTATGAGGCTTTGTATGGACAAAAGTGTCAGTCTCCACTTTGTTGGTATGAATTTGGAGAAGTAAGTGTTTTGGGTCCAGATTTGATAGCAGAGACTACTGAGAACATTAAGAAGATTCGTGCAAGGATTTTAACTGGCCAAAGTCGACAGAAGAGTTATGCGGATCAGAGAAGGAAACCCTTAGAGTTTGAAGTGGGAGAACACATATTCCTTAGGGTTACACCGACAACTGGGATTGGAAGAGCAATCAAGACCAAGAAGTTGAACCCAAGATATATAGGACCGTTTGAGGTTTTGAAGAGATTCGGGCCGGTGGCATATCAAGTAGCTTTGCCACCTCATCTGTCTAACTTGCATGACGTATTCCACGTGTCACAGCTCCGTAAATACACGTCGAATGCGGCTCATGTGTTGGAGCCTAAATCGGTCAAGTTGAAAGAGAACTTGACTCTCCAAGTGACACCAGTGAGGATCGATGACACTAGTGTGAAGAAGCTGGGAGGAAAGGATGTCCCATTGGTTAAAGTTGCTTGGGAGCGAGCAGGAGTAGAAGAGCACACTTGGGAATTGGAGCCTGAGATGCGAAAGGATTATCCCGAGCTTTTCTCAGGTAATTCAAATTTTGAGGGCAAAATTTCTTATTTGGTGGGGAGAATGTAAGAAGCGCAACTAATCAACCGGTTAATTAAGTGATTAATTGCCCAAATTAGATTCTAAAAAGTTAGAGAGAGAATTTGGGAATTTAAAGGTGATTTTTGGACTCAGTGAGTCTTTCTGAGTCAGAAAATGTGCTTTCTACGAAAAACCGTGAAAAATTGCGAACCGACAGTTGAACCGGTTGAACCGGTTCAAGTCTGCCTGGTACCGCACGAGAAAAGTGAAAACCGTAAAAAAACCTTAGAAAAACATTAGAAATGGAAAACCGGGCTTTAATTTAAAGATTTGGCCTGAAGTTAGGCCAAACGGGCTAAAAACGCTAACAGATTGGACCGGGCCCAAGTTGGGCCCAAGCCCAACATATAAATATACTTAAATGAACCCATTTCATCCACTTTCACCCTCATAACCTAAACACAACAGCAGCTGAAGTGAGGAGAGAGGTGAGAGCTTTTCACCATTGTTACTATTCACTTCAAACTTCCAAAGCTCATATCTTGAGCTACGGAGTTCCGATCGCCGCACCGTTTGCGGCTACGCGTTCCTTGTGAAGAGCTCTACAAAACCCACCCAAGAAACCCTCAAGGTAATCACGAAATCTTCCCAGTTTCTCTCTTCAAAATTTCGGGTTTTATTAGAGTTTTGGGTTAAATGGGTTTTTGTGATTTTGGATATTTAGCTTTGCTCTAATCCTTGCTTAGCTTTGAATTTGTGTTATCAAATCTGTTGGGAAAGGTAAAAGCTCTTAAACCCTTGTGAGATTATGCTTATGTTGAACCCTAGGTTGATTTGTGGTGATTTATATGTATATAGTTTGATTATTGTGGCTTTGGGAGCTTTTGGAACTTATTTGTGCTTGTTGGAGTGGATTTGAAAGCTTGGATTGTGGTTGGATGCTTGTTGGTGCTCATTTTGAGTTTGGGTGCATAAAGGGAATCGGCCAAGGTATGGTTTCGGTTTCCTCTATGCAGTATATAATATTCATGGACACTTAGGCTAGTTGACCCTAAGATAGGATTGAATGTTGTTGGTGTATGAATGATTATGTGTAAATTGATGTTAATTGTTGGTATCCTTGGAATATTGTGATTAAGGATGATTATGGGGAATTGTTGGTGTTAATGAGTATTGATGATTAGTGTTGTTGATGAGGTTGTTGGTATTTAATGATTGATGATGAATAATGTTGTTGGAATTTAATGATTATACAGGTTGATGAGGGATGTATGATTTATATGTTGATGAGGGTTTGTTGATGTGGTTGATAATGGATGATAAATATTGATATTTTTGGTAATTGAAGGTGAGTGTTGGGATTGTTGATAAATGGTTATATTGATGGAATCGCATGGAGGATCGGTTGGTGAAGGCTGTGGGACAACGGTGTTTGGTTAGAATAGAAATCCCTTAAGATAGATAACCTGGTTTATTTAAGTCAAGTTGGTATATTATGCTTAAATGTTTTAGAATGCTTTAAGTTGAATCTTGTGATTGATATGAAGCTTAGGATTGCCTTTGGCGTCCCGGGGTCTTATATCCTATATCACTGGGAACTGTTACCATACTGAGAACCGCCGGTTCTCATACCATATTGTTGTTGTGTTTTTCAGATGCAGGTCGCAACCCACCTCAGTGAGTTGCTTTGGTTGGTGACAGGAGCGGAGAATCTTGGATCATTTTGGAGTTCTTTTTGGTTTATTTTGTTTATACATCTCTCCTTTTGTATTTTGTTTTGCCTAGAGGCATGTATTTGAGAGAACAAAACTTGTATAAGCTGTTTTCATTGTATGGTTTTGTATATCAGCATATGGCTAGCCAGCTTAAACTCCGCGAGTCGTGACTAGTTCCCTATGATATTATATACTTATCTTTTGTTATATCTTCTCTGTTTCTTATGCCTTAAGCTAGTAGCTCCGTTAGTATGTTTGTGCTTCGAAATTCTGTTTTTGAGCTATATCTTTCATCGGGCTTCTAGATTATACTATTCTTTCTATATATATATATATATTATGTATGAGTTTAAAACTGTCGTAATCTCTGATTGACCTTGGCTTTACGACGCGAGGTAAGGCTGGTAAGGCTTAGGCTAATTAGGGTGTTACACAGCCTGGTTTCAGGAAACACTTCTAACCACTCTAAACTAACCAAAACCCTACCAATTCGACTGCATGATTGCCCTCTGAACCAGGTGAACAAACGATCAGTGATTGCTAAGTCCACTAGTTCCATATCCTAGATCCATGATTTAAACTCTGCTGCAGACACCGTCAAAGAATTAGCTCCCTTCCTCTCCTCCATATGAGTTATCTCATTGAAATCCCCCAGGTAGCAAAACGGGACTTGACATAACCCAGATAGGAAGCTCAACTCTTCTCACATAACAAGCTTTTCCGCCCTATCATGCGGACCATAAACTAGGCAAAAAGCACAAGAAAAATTATTTTTAAGCAACACACCCTCCACACACAACCAATGACCTCCTTTATAGCAATTATTCATCTTAAATACCGTTTCATCCCACATCAATAACAGGCCTCCTGAAGTACCAACCGACCCAACAGACTCCCATTTAACAGCACCATTACCCCACAGTTGCACTATATCAAAGTTTGTCACAACCTCTTTCTTTGTCTCTATCAAGCCTAGCATATGTAATTTAAATTTTTTCCGAAAGTTCTTCAGCATGCTCAGTTTACCAACTCCCGCCAACCCCCTAATATTCCAGGAACTAAAAATCATTTTAAAGCACTTATACACACCTTTTTCTGATTTTTCGGTCTACTCCTTCGTGCTTTCTCCTTCTTCTTAGCCTGTTTTTTCTTCTGCGCAAGTGCCTCGTTCTGTGCCTGCAGTATTGCCATTATGTCATCTTCCTCATCATACTGCACAGCTCCAGATTCCACGGCAAGCTTCCATGCTTCCCGGTTTTCTTGCATTTCAGCTGCCCTTTTGTTATTGGACGTTTCCGGCTCGGCTTCGCTCCCTACATCACAGGGGTCATTCCACAAATCCGCTGAAGCTTCCCCCGTATCCCTCGGTGTAGGATCTACAATCCCCCTATAGCCCCCTGTGCCATTATCCTCCGCAAAACCCTCTTCTTCTTCCGGACCATTCCACCGCTCTCCTAACCCACCACCATTCAACGTTAGTTCCACACGCGGGTCTCCCAGAGTTAGTCCATCCCCTTCCATCTGACTGCACATTATAGCCGTATGGCAGCCAGCATCAGTTCAAGCACAAGCCACCGCCGATTCCGTTCCCCCACCAGAGAGGATCGCCACCAACCCACCATCCATCTCCAATGTTCCCCTCGCATCAACGCCACCAGATCCGTTCCCCCGCTCCTCTTCTCCCGTTTCAGTTCGATCGATCCCCATCCCAACCCTTCGAGACTTCCTGCCTGAGGTACAAGTTAACAGTCCCAGCGACCCTAGCTTGACCCCACCGCCTCCAGGACGAGACACCGACGGAGCTTGGCCTCCTGCTGTAGGAGTCGCCATCGCGCTAACACCCTCCAACATTGAGAGCCATCCACCCGTACCATATGGGTGCGCCGCATTCTCTGACCCGAGGGTTACGCAGGCCTCCCTTCTTCTTCCCGCGATGAGGATGCCGACGCTGCCAAGGTCTCTCACGCTATCAAAACAGCACATCTCCTGGGCGTCACTTTCCCCAACCCGACCCGACCGAGATCTCCCCTTCTCATTGCCTCCATTCTGCTCCATTTCAGATCCATTAGTGAGACCCAACCCCAACCCAGCATTAGTCTTAGCGTATGGGCCTTGGGTATTTGGGTCCAAACCGTCTTCAGTTGCCTTAGGTAACCTCATTTGGGCCCTGGGCCTATTACACTTGTCACCAGCCCCATTAGCACTCAACCCCACCTGAACCTTGCTTGTGATCTCACCCACAGCCAGCACCCTATCCTTATCATAATCCCAGGACTGAGTCCTTTCTGACGTATCTACGGCAAGATCAGCCATTTCCTTTCTAGGAGAAAAATTCGCACTCCTTGCCGTTGCAATTTTCAAATTCAAAAAACCATTGCTCCATTCGTTCAAAATCTCAGACTGAATTACAGCTCTACCCTCCTGCATCTTTTCCACCCTATTCGGCAGGGCCACCATCTGGGCCGTCGTGTCCCAGCCCCCCAACTTCATAAGAGTTCGATGACGGCCAGCCTTACTAGCAATGTTCTCATCCTGCCGTTCCACAGCATCATGAGTCATGCCCCCCGAGGAACCATACGCATCCTTGCCCACCTCCACCTCTATAACAAACACGTGAAAACCAAACGAACCTACAGTTAGTTAGAGCCTTTCAGAAATAGAATCAAAACTCCATGTATCGATTAACACGCGTCCAGCCCAGAACGACGTGGCTGAGCGTGTTCCATCATCACAATCCACCACTTCACCCCAATGGGCACCAATTGCACGGAACGTATCCGCAGTCCAAGCATGCAGCGGGACACCATAACACGCAATCCACACTCTTCTCTTGTCACACCGTTCCTGTTCATGCTAGTGGCACACACGATAAAAAAAACTGTCGGAGTCCATCCTCATAGCTTTCCAGCGCCTCCTCCGCGCTCCTGGCACTATCAAAAATCAACAAGGCTTTGTACCTCCCCAAGTCACAGATTTGAACAACGTGCGACCATACCTTCCGGATGAAGTCGTTCAAAGATCGAAAGTCAATTGCTCTGATGGCGCTCCCAACAACACTCCCATTCAGCCAGACCAAATTATCCTTTGCTACAGATACCTCCAGCTCCTTCGTCTCCACCAACCTCGGACCCTCCTCGAGCGTATGTGTTGAAGTGGCCAAAGATGTCAGTCCTTTCCCATGGTCTCTGGTTTCACCTGCGCACTCCCTTACGTCAGCATTGACCCCCGGCTGCTGATGCTGGATCCTCCTCCCAGCCACCACCGTAGCTGTAGCTCTCCGTCCCTTAGAATCGTCTCTCTTATATTTGGCCTCTCCTACAAAGATCTCTGACCCCTTAGTCGCATGTGATTCATTTCCGCGATTGCTTTCAGCGCTCCTCCCTTCGTAGCATACCGTATGAACGCGAAGAGGTAAACCATCCAATTCCTCATCTTCCTTGAAAGATAAATATCGTTAATCCTCCCCGTCAAAGAAAACAGGTCAAATAACTCTCGTTTCGAAATGTCACACGGTAATTTGTCCACAAAGACGCTGAATGAATCCCGTTCTAGACGAACGTACTCCTCTCGATTCTAAACTCTTGGGTCCTTCTCCAATCTGGAAAAAAGCCTAGACCTACCCTGCTCGGTGTTTCCCCACCCTACTCTCTCTCGCCTGTGGTCACTCATCTTCTCTCGCCTAATAATAACCCCAAAATAATGTAACTATAGCAGCATTTCTCACACAATTCATATATAGACCTACTCTGCTCGGTGTTTCTCACACAATTCGTATAATGTATTTTTTATATTTATCTTTTTTATAATTTGATTTTAATCTAATAAAATTTTAAAATAATTTATTATAATTTCTGACAATACAATTTTAAATTTTTTTATTATATCAAAAGTACAAAGCCAACAAGATATTTTTCAAAGACAAAAAAAATTTTAAAGAGGCAAAAATCCCATAAATCAATATGGAGAGAATAAACCGTCAAAAAAAATATTAGCAGTCTTTAACGAAAACTCATTTGTTTGTCTAATAAAAATAAGAGAAAAATCTAAAACAGTCCTTGACAATTATCTTAAAAGACAACGAGGTTCTTGAAAAAAAAAAATTCAATCCGGCCCCTAACAATTACCTCGAAAGGACGAGACCCCAATGTTCTTTTTTTTGGCACAGGGGCTAATCTGTCCAAAAAAAAAAGATCAGGGGTCGAATTGGGTGTTTTTTTTCTTGGAAGTCTCGTTGTCCTTTCGAGATAATTGTTAGGGGTCGAATGAGATATTCACTCATAAAATAATTATAGAAAAAATTTCAAGTGTACTGAAAATACTGGTGTTCCAATTATTTTAACCCTTAATTTGAAAAATGTTTAGAGCTCATGTGTAGTATACTTTTGAAAGTAACTTCATTAGTGAATTGATTGTTAAAGACCACTATAAAAAAAAAAAAATCGGTCGGGGGAGAATGAGCTCAAAAGATAATGAACAAGGTGGGTTATCTTATATGGAAGATTTAGATAGCTAAAAACCAAACAACTAATATTTCAAGTAAAGAGCCAAACCCATGGCTAATTGTCATCAAAACAAACTTTTTCAAAACTAATTTCAATAAAATATTTTAGAAAAAATACTTTACAGATCATATTTTAATACAATTTTTTGCAAATATCATTAGAAAAATAAGAACTTTTCATCTTTAAAATTTGACAATTTTATGTAAAGTAAATTTTTTTAAAAAAATTATTGTGAATGATCAATTTTTTTTTTTAAAAAAAATCTAAAAAGAAAAATTTTGTTCTAAATTTTTTTTATAGAACTTCTAAATATTTATTCAAATTATTGATTCGGATATCTGTAAGAAAAAAGGTTAAGATGTATTAATAGTGTAGCTTGCTTATTCTCACTAGTATAACTCTATAAAGATCACATATTCCCAATGTATGAGATGTACAGAATAATCACAATTTCAATACTCAGATAAAACACATTTCACTCTCTTCTTTTCTGTACTACTCTTTTTCTCTGTCTTTCTTAGCAAAGTGTCGCTGAGCTCAGTTAATGATTCTGCAGCACTTCTACAACCAAGTTCACATGGTATCAAGAGCTTTCTTGATCATTCATGGCTATCACGCTTTCCTCTACCAATTCCAAGAATTTTCTGGCTCCAATCTTGGATAAACTTGATGACAAGAACTTTATAACTTGGCAATAACATGCTCTCTTTGTCATCAAAGGCCAGAACCTTGAAGATCATAGCCTCAGATTACACTGCTCTTGATCAGCTCTATGTTGCTAATGGGTCAGGTATTCCCATTCTCAAACATGGTTATTCTTATCTGCATAATCCTATCACTAATACTAATTTCATTCTTAAAAATCTTCTTCATGTTCTTGATATTGCAAAGAATCTTTTGAGTGTGCCTAAATTCTGCCTTGACAATAATTTATTTTTTGAGTTTCATGCATTCCATTGCCTTATAAAATCTCAGGTGACAGAAGAAGTGCTACTTAGAGGAACTCTTAGACATGGCCTCTACTCATTTGAGTTTCAAATTCTGCTAATGTTTTTCTTGCATGATGTTGGTTTAAGCTCTCCTTCTGTTTCAGGTTCACATCCACCATCTTCTTCACCTCTCTCTCAACCTCCAATTATAATTCCTCCTACTCTTTCACTCACTTCTGATAGTGATTTTTCTTCAATCAGTTCTTCTCCTTTGCATCATACTCCACCTCCTCTTCCCCTTCCACCATGCTCCCCTACTCCTCCTTCTAATTCTCACACTCTTGTTTTCTTTTGATTTTACTCTTGTTTGCAAATTAGATAAGGCTATTTATGGCCTTAAACAAGCGCCACGTGCTTGGTTCCAAACTCTCAATCACACTCTTCACAAATTTGGCTTTCACAACACCAAATCTTATCCATCATTATTTGTTAAAACTGATAAATCATCTACTATATATATTCTTGCTTATGTGGATGATATTGTTATTACTGGAAACAACAATGATCATATTGAATTTTTAATTTATCAACTGAACTCTTTGTTTTCAATTAAAGATCTTGGAGTATTACATTACTTCCTTGGTTTAGAGTTCAATTTTCTTCCTTCTGGTGATTTACATATCTCACAATCCAAGTATGTTAGTGATCTATTACAACGTGCTACCATGCATAATTCAAATTCTATCCCTACTCCTATGTTACACACTACAAAATTGACACAACAATGTTCAGAATTCTTTGAAGATGCCATCTTATATAGGCCCTTAGTTGGTGGATTACAGTATGCCACCCTTACTCACCCAGAAATTGCCTTCTCTGTGAATAGAGTAAGCCAATTCATGCACCAACCACAACAACAACATTGGCTAGCTGTCAAGAGAATTCTTCGCTATCTCTTAGGTATGGTTGATCATGGTATTCAGTTCAAAAAGAACTCTAATTCAGTTTAAATACCATATATTCTCAATGTATCAGACACATTTCACCCTCTTCTCTCTGTACTACTCTTTTTCTCTATCTTTCTTAGCATAAAGGAAACTGAGCATTGCTGAGCTCAGTTCATGATTCTGCAGGACTTCTACAACCAAGTTCACACGAATACTGTCATAAAATTCGGTTCAAATTAATAAACCATTTGCTAATACAAAAGTTATTTTTTGTTACTTATAAAAAATTAAATATAATATTTATTAGTTATTTTTGTTGTATTTTTAAATTATTCAAAAGTTATTTTGTCGATAATATTTTTTAAAAATATTTTAGCCACCATTAATACCAATGTAATATTTAACTCATAAAACAATTAAACACAAATTAAAAATTCAAATAAGAAGGAACCACAAATTTAGTGGTCAGAGATAGCAAAAAAAAAAAATTGTGGTAGAAATATTGGCAATTGAAAAACCACCTGTTCTAATAAAGAATTTAGAATTGCGAAAAATATTGATTAAATCGGATTGTTCAGTGAAAAAGGAGTCCAAAACTGTGAAGATAGATAATTTTAAATTTTTAATGATTATTCAGAGGTTCAATCAGGAATCATAACCATTAATACTGGTCAAGTGTAGGTTGTCATTGACACAATTGGTTTTTGACAAAGTTTCGCGCTAGATGGACGAGAAAGAAGAACATATATAGTCACTAGCAAAACTAGCCTATTGACACAGTTGAAAAGAATCATTTGTGTTGCGTATGGGCTTAGGCCCTGCGAATTATTTTGTATTTCAATTTATTCAAATTATTAATTTGTTGGAAAATAGTACCTACAAAATATTTTTTCAAATGCAACAAAAGTATTTAGCGGTAAAATATATATTTTTAAAAAGACTTTAATATTAAATTTTGATAAATTAAAAAAAAATTAATAAGATATTTTTAGTTTTAATATTTGATGATTTTATATTAAATAAATATGTTACATTTTGGACACGACATTTACCGACACTCGTCCGACACGGCTGTATCCAATCTTGTCTTAATAAAAAATAAAAAATTCTTCTCCGAACACACTTGGACACACCTAAATACCATCACGTGTCAGCGTGTCCACTCTTATTCTTAATATATATTTTTGAAATAAATTTAGATATAGTATATATTATTATTTATTAAAATAAAAAGATATTTTAAATACTTGATATAATTAAAGTAAGATATTAAAAATTATTAAAAAATTAATTTATATTTTAATATCAATAAAATATTAAAATATCATTACGATTTATCTAAAAAAATACTTTATATTTTATATGTATGCGTGTCCCTGTGTCTTATAAAATTTTAAAATGTGCGTGTCGGCGTGTCTCGTGTCGTGTCATGTCCCGTGTGCGTGCGTGATAGTGTTTTGCATTTTTATGTAAATGACTAAAAATATTTTTAAAGATAAAATTTTGGCTTCAATTTTTGTGTTTATTTTGTAAATAGTTATTTAAATAATTCTACAAAATTTTATATTAAATATA
>NC_029792.2:120756454-120757765 GCF_000816755.2 Arachis ipaensis
TATTATTGTTATATTTTAAAGTATTTTTATCATTATAAAACACTTTTGGTGATTTACTCTCGAGTTAAATAAATATTCATACGAAAAGAAAATTAAAAATTGTAAAAGAATTCAACATACTTATCCTTTAAAGAATCCTTTTGAAAAGTAATAATTTGAAACGAGCCAATTGTGATTTTCGAAACTATGGCGGATTATTAAACATTTAAACTTTAGTCTACGGCTGTGCCTGTGTGAACGTGACACCAATTATTAAAAAAAAAAAGACTTTGGAATAAATGAAAGTCTTTCTTGAAAACTTTGACGGATCGGAGGAACACCTTTTCCCCATCTTCTTAGACTGCGACTTCATCAATATAAGGAAATTTCCCCGTCACATGTGAAAACTTTCTGAACCAAAATCATGGTGTAATAACTCACTTCTATTCAAAATTAATTTTACAAAATCAAATCCATTCAAATTTCAGTTTAACAAAACACCAATTTAAACACATACTAAATCATTAATATTCTTTTGTTGTGTATAGTAATGGCAAATCATGGCGTAGCATCCTTTGACTACACGTATGATGTTTTTCTGAGCTTTCGACGCGGAGTCCACCGCGCGTTCATTGATCATCTCTATAAAGCTTTGGACTGCATAGATATCAAAACCTTCAAAGACGACGACAAGGAAGAATCGACGACGGAAGAGGAAGAAACCAATCCGGATCTTATCGAGAAAATCGAAAGATCCAGAATATCAGTGATTGTGCTGTGTAAAGACTTTCCATTTTCCACAAGGTGCCTCGATGAAGTTGCGAAGATCATGGAGTGTTATGACAAAAAAACGATGCAGGTTGTGGGACTTTTCTATGACGGCGTGATAGCTGCAAATGTACGTTGGCAGAAGGAAGATACGGCATATGGCAAAGCCATTACTCAACATAAAGAGAGATTGCGATTGGGAGAAGAATCGGACAAGATCAAAACATGGCGGTCTGCTTTGTCTAGAGTATGCGACCTCATTGCATTAAATTGCGACAAAAAGTAAGTTTAATTTGCTTCTACCTTTCACCCGAAACCAACTAGTCAACTACCAATGGCTTTACTTCTTGTTAATTTATCAAAAATGTATGGGAGACTATACAAATTACTCTAAGTTTTTCTTATGTTTATTAATTACTGATGAAATAGTTGAATAATATTAGATGTAATAATTATAAATTATAAGCCAATCAACTCTAACTCAAAGGGTATAATTTTCCTATTTTTATTTAGAAGGTTTGGGTTCAAATCTAATTCCTAACTTAAAAAAAAAATTATGAATAA
>NC_029792.2:120757778-120759636 GCF_000816755.2 Arachis ipaensis
TAAATACTATATATATGAAATTATAAATGCTAAATTAAATAAAGTGATTCTAGGTTATTATTTTTGCAATATTATTGGTCAATTTATTATCCTATTAATAATGTTTGTTTTGGTTAATTAAATGGATCAAATAAATTTTCGTAAATAAAAAACGTCACTTAAATTTGTGTTTATAATGTGAGTCAAAGTTTTCGAATTGGTGGAAAACTTTTTATTAAAAGACTATATACTAAATGATTGTGATTCTTAATTCATTTGCCTAACTAATTATTCTCTTAATACTTAAAAGAGTAAAGTGTTTAAATTTATATGTTAATTTAAAAAAAAAATACAAAATTCAAAACTTCTTTAATTTAAAAATTTGGAGGATAATTTAGGACTTGTAATTATTTTTCATATATTATTATGAAATTGCAGGTATGAAACTGAACTTATCAGTATGATTGTTAAAGGCGTCTCTGCTAGATTGCCTCCTTTGCGTTTACAAATGAAAGACGTAGTTGGATTAGATTCTCGTTTTGAGGAGGTGAAATCGCATCTAGATATAGGCAACAATGATGCGGTTCAAATGGTAGCAATTTGTGGACCTCCTGGCATAGGCAAAACCACATTTGCTGCGTATATTTATAACAACGTGATTAACAACCAATATATTGCTGCAAGTTTTATATCCAACATCAGAGATAAGCCAAAAGTGGAAGATCTCCAGTCGACGTTGTTGTCTGAGATGGGCGAGAATCGAGAGAGCAGGAAGGGCGATACAGATGGTGGAGGCAGAGAAATCAAACGCAAACTTAGTGTTAAAAAGGTTCTTTTAGTGTTGGATGGTGTTGATAAAATAGAACAGTTGAAATCCCTGGCTGGGGGGTGTGATTGGTTTGGTCCTGGCAGTAAAATTATTATAACAACAAGGGATGCAACTTTGTTGAATAGACATCGTGTTAAAATTAAGAGATATCAAATGACAGAGCTAAGTGATGATGACTCTCGCAAACTCTTTTGTTGGTATGCCTTCGATGATAGCGAACCGGCACAAAACTTTGCAAATCTTGTTCCTCAAGCACTAAGTATTGCAAAGGGTATTCCTTTGGCCTTAAAAAAACTGGGCTCTAGATTGAAGGACCGTAGCTTAGACGAATGGGAAATGGAATTGGACAGATATAACAAGGTTCCAGAAGCTTTCGAATTTCTGCTCAAATCTTTCGGAAACTGAACTACTTTTAGCCTTTTTTTTTTCCTTCCTAAATTTGTTTGTTTGGTTGAGAGTACATTTTTAGACTTATTGGTGTTTTTTTGTGTGGATGAGATTGTTCTTTGGTGTTTACTGCGTGAATTTTTTTTTGATGTCGTGGAACTAAAAGCAAGAAAAAAGAAGAAAGAGAAAAGACGCAAAGAAAATAGGGCAGGGATACAATCAGAGGCAATCCCATTGCATCTGCAATTCGATTGGCGTCCCGCTGAATTAGGGAGAACCGAATTACCGAAGTATTCTTCAGCCTCAAATAAAAAATCTTCTTAACTAAATCCCTCTCCTCATGCTCATCTGGGATTTTATAGTAGTTCACAAAATAAAATGCATCTGTTGACTGTTGAGTCAGTCTCACACTCAATGACCGTCATTCTCTGCTGATATGCCATGTGAAGATGATTGCATATGGAGCAAACGAATCTTACTCTAAGTTATTTTACAATTATTTATTTATTTTTGAATTAGAAAAGACAGTAAGACACAAAGTGGATTACTAAGGTAGGATATAAAATCACAAAGTATTAGTACCCTTATGATATGTATAGTAAACAAATTTTATGCGTTTCATTAATTAAAATTAATTGATTCTAGAGTTAAATTTTTTAATTT
>NC_029792.2:120759642-120775117 GCF_000816755.2 Arachis ipaensis
TATATTAAAAAAACATAATATATAACACTTCTAATAGTAACTGTTCCAATGGTTACTTGAAATTGGGTTGTTTTTGGGTCTAGACTCACGTCCAACTTGTATTGGTGTCGAGGTACCGCCGTCCGAGTTTCTCTGGAGGAGGTGGGGGGTGATACCTGCAAGAAACTTCAATTCTTAAGTTAGCAAGGGTTTTAAGCAGGTTTTAGTAGATTGAGATTTGAATATACTTGAGAATGTCATTATATTTATAGTAGAATAGATAACCACCTTTTAGAGTAGTCCCACCTTTGAGGGTAGATAACCGTTCCTTTTTGTTAGGGAGTTGTTGAGATCTCCCTTCTAGATTAGTAAGAGATATCTTAGAAGTTAGTTACTTATTTAAATAAGTGTGACTGAACTCATGTCACTGTCTTCGACCTCTATGAGGTCGGGTAGGGGTAGATCGGAACGATGTCTGTAGATTGGGTTTTATTCATTTTGGGCCTAACTAAATTGTGGGCCAGTACATGAACAGTGCCCTTTGCTCGAGGTCAAGCTTTACAAAGTCGAGCTTGAGCAATTAGATGACCAAGTCGAAATGTTGAGCTGTGGAGAAGTTGTTTAGTAGTTTGGAGGTCTGAAGCCAAGAAAGTCGGTCGACTTAACATGATTTAGATTATGTAGCGTTTTCATAACGTTACTTCATAACCATTTGTGTGCTATCATTTTGTTGTAGTGTAGTTGTTACTTTATCGTTTTGTAATATGATATTACAAGTTGTTTTTATGTTTGCTCTCTTTATACGACTTGTTTTTCGCCAAATCTTTTTTCTAGAACTAATTTGTACAACTCGTTCTATACCGAGTTATTTTGAAGATTGTAGATTTATTGCACGACTTTGTTTTTGGTACAAATCACTTATTTTGAGACATGATTATTTCTTAATCAGATTTTATGCAACGCGCTTAGTTCGAGTTGTTTTGCAGCTTAATGACTTGTTTTAATACAAATCATTTTTGAAACTTATAGTTTTGATTTTGTATGACTTATTTTGATACAAACTGTTTATTTCAAAACTCGTAATTATTTCTGAGTATAACCTCGTCTAGCTCGTTTAATATGAGTAGTTTTAAGGTTTTATGATTTGTTTCATTTCAAATCGTTTAATTAAAACGTGACTATTTCTTGATCTGATTTCATACAACTCGTTTAAATCCAAACTGTTTTTAGGACTTCATAACTTGTGTTAAGTACAACTTGTTTACTAGTATTAGATCATCTTTATAGCCATCAGATTTCGTTGCTTTATCAATTGTGCCCCTTCTCGAGGTCAAATTTTATGAAGTCAGCCTCAAGCAATCAAGCGGAATGTCACGGTCGAAAATGAACCATGACCGGTGCTCAGGAAAATAATCCCCAAGCAAGCCTAACCGACTCAAATATAAGTTGAATAAAAAAAATTACAAATATTTAAAATAAATTTACAGTTTCTAAAATGAATCATTACATATTTAAAAAAAAATAAATATGATTGCATCCTACCTGTGACATATGGAGCAGATAACGTCTAAGAACTCAACAAAGAACAGATACCCATTGCAGATCATTACTCTTGAATCGAAAGGCTCACATAATTAAATATTTACTCCTGAAAAATATTTTTAGAAAAATAGGGTGAGTTTTGCAACTCAGTGACTAGACAATACATCTATAATCGACATAAGACCATATAAATACTATTATCAAAGTAATTTTAATTAGAAAATAATAGTTGATAACAATAAGTGAATCAATAAGGGAGTTCTCATATAGAAATCAAATCAAAAGTTCACACCTGGGCGGCTCCACCTCTATGGGTAGCCATTTCCTCTTGTGTGTCCTAACAGAATAACAGATCTAACATGTAGCCTACACGTTAGGCTAGCAACACCCCTGCTAGCTAGAGTCTGAGTTAGATGCATCTAAGTTAACGTCATAACCGCCGTTAACTATGGTTTTCTAATACGAGCCTCCCAAACCAATTCAAAATATATAATTTCAAATACAACAAATCTTTGATATTTCTAATATATAAGATATCAAATCAAATCAAATCAGATAATTCTTTCTCATCAGAAATCTTTTCCAATCACACTTTCTCAATAAAAAAAATTTCAAATATATTTCACAATTTTAAAATAAGTGAGTACCAATAAATACTTTAATGTTTCAAAAAAAGATATTCAGCAAAATCAAACATTTTGGAATAATGTAAAACTTCTTCAAAAATATATATGGTCTCATGTAGAGTTCTTAAAGTATAAACTTTACAAAAACGAATTATTCAATTCTAATATGTTAGAAACAAGAGACTAAATTGGAGAAAGTGTTTTGTGTATTATTCAGGTTATGAAAAGTTCAATATACAAGGGGTATTTATAGGTGCTAAATGAATCAAAGTAATAAAGGCATAAAATCCTACAATTAATATACAGATATGCTATATGAATATAAACGATACTAATTGATCTAAATTGATTCTAATGATTCTCTAACATCCCCCCTCAAACTCAAGTGGGAGCTAAGGACACCAGCTTGAGTTTGGATAACAAAGTCCGGAAACGAGTCGGGTAATGAGCTTTTGTAAAGATATCAGCAGTTTGATCCAGTGTTTCAACAGCAATGAGACGAACAGCATCAATGAGGATACGTTGCCGAACAAAGTGACAGTCAATTTCAATGTGTTTGGTGCGTTCATGAAACACATCATTATGCACAATCTGAATAGCACTGCAGTTATCACAAAAGACATCAGTAGGAGACGACTGAGGAGCACCCAGATCTTCGAGAAGCCAACGAACCGAGATAACCTCAGCAGTGGCGTTAGCGAAGGCTCAATATTCAGCTTCTGTGCTTGAGCGAGTAGTGAACGTTTGCTTCTTAGCACGCCAAGAAATGAGAGCGTCGCCAAGAAACAAACAGTAACCAGTAGTAGAATGACGATCAGTGGGATCACCAGCCCAATCAGCATCGGAGTAAGCCTGAAGAGACAAAGAGGAATGGGCAGAAAAATAAAGGCCATGAAATAGAGTGCCTTTGATGTAGCGAAGAATGCGAAGAACTGCCGCATAGTGAGTAGTACAAGGAGCTGACAAGAACTGGCTAAGTACATGAACCGGATAGGCGATGTCTAGTCGGGTGACAGTCAAGTAGACCAGACCTCCAACTAACTGTCGATAGAGAGTTGGGTTATCCAAAATAGTGCCATCCATAGGGGTAAATCGAACATTAGGCTCAAGAGGAGTAGACTCAGTGCGACTATCTATAATCCCAGCGCGAGCAAGAAGATCTGAAGCATACTTAGCCTGAGAAAGATAGATGCCATCACCGATGGAGATGACCTCGAGACCAAGAAAATAGCTGAGAGAACCAAGATCTTTCATCTCAAAGGTACGGTAAAGTGAGGCCTTGAGATCAGAGATACCATCAACATCATCTCTAGTAATGATCATGTCATCAACATACAAAAGTAGAAGAACAACTCCACGTTTGCTTTTACGAATGAAGAGGGCATTCTCATGAGGGATAGAAGTGAAATCAAGACTGCATATGGTAGTGCTGAACTTGTCAAACCATTCACGAGGAGCTTGCTAAAGTCCATAAAGTGCCTTGCGAAGGAGACAAACCTTACTAGAAGGACAAGGATATCCCGGAGGTGGTTTCATATAGACTTTCTTTTTCAAATCCCCATTAAGAAATGCATTCTTCACATCCATCTGACTGAGAGACCATTTTTTAACCGCGACAATGGCAAGAAGAGCTCTAATAGATGTAAGACGAGCGACATGAGCAAAAGTCTCTTCATAATCAATACCATACTCTTGCGTACAACCTTGAGCAACCAAGCGGGCCTTATAACGGTCAATAGAACCATCAGAGTGAGTCTTGATCTTGTATACCCATCTACTGCCCACAACTTTCTGATCAGAAAAAGGATCAACCAAATCCCAAGTGTGTGCTTTTTCAAGTGCCTGTATTTCTTTCTGCATTGCTTGTTGTCAATTTGGGTTTGTGGAGGCTTCTCTGAATGACTTAGGTTCATGTTGATGAATGATAGTAGAAAAACAATGATAATCAAGAAGATGAGGAGGTAGATTCCTTACCCTAGAAGAACGAGCGGGAGGAGGAGGCATGACGGTAGGAGCAGAATCATCGTCCGGTCTGGAATCATCGGGAGATGGAGAAGGCGGAAGAACAGGAGGCTGTGGAGGGTCACTCGAGATAGAATCTGTAGAATCATCACTAGGGAAAAGATCAACATTGGGGTTAGTAAACAAAGGTGACTGAGTAGTAGGAATGGACTCAAAGGATGAGAACCGAGAAAACATGTGATGCTCTCAGAAGACAACATGACGAGATATACGAATACATTTAGAGAGAGGATCCCAACAACGATAACCCTTGTGTTCAGTGCCATAACCAAGAAAACAACACATAAGAGCCCGAGGTTCAAGTTTACTATGTTTATGAGGCTGAAGAAGAACAAAACATACACAACCGAAAACTCGAAGAGAATTATAATCTGGGGAGGTATGATAAAGACGCTCAAAGGGAGTAACATTACCAAGAACAGAAGAATGAAGTCTATTGATAACATGAACAGCAGTAAGAACAGCTTCACCCCAAGCACGCTCAGGACACGAAGAAGAAAGGAGCATTGCACGAACGGAGTCAAGAATGTGATGGTGTTTGCGTTCAGCTCTACCATTTTGCTGAGACGTACCAGGACAAGAAAACTTAAACAAAGTACCCTGTTCTGCAAGAAAGGTTAAGAGTTTTGAATCACGGTATTCCATAGCATTATCACGTCGGAAAATCTTAATGACTTTGGAAAACTGAGTTTTAATCATAGTAACAAAGTTGATATAGATCTGAGGTAACTCATGGCGATTAGTCATCAAATAAACCCAAGTAAAACAGGAGTAATCATCAATGAAAACGACAAAGTATCGAGCTCCACCCATGGAGGCAGTGGGAGCGGGGCCCCAAACATTAGAGTGAATGAGATCAAAAGGAGAGCAAGCAAGAGATGAATTATTGTGAAAAGATAAAGCAGGTTGTTTGGCAGTTTGGCAAGAAATGCAATCAAAAGATTCGTTTGGAACCTGACCTAAAACACCCTGAGACACAAGAGGACGTAGTTTTCCTAAGGAGGTGTGGGCAAGACGTTGATGCCATAAGTGAAGGGTAGAGGGAGAAGAAGCAGCACAGAGATTTGGTACAGGAGGAATATGAAGATTCTTGAGTTCAAACAACCTTCCGACCTTACGTCCAGTCCCGATGATTTGTCCCATTCGAGGATCCTGTACATGACAACCAGAAACGGAAAAAGTGACTTCAAAACCCAGATCAACAAGTTGACCAACAGAAATAAGATTAAAGTTTAATTTGGGAATATAAAAAGTATCAGGAAGATTAAGAGTTGACTGGGATATAGAATCCTTGTGTGTTGCGTGCAGGAGGGAGCCATTTGCAGTATTGACAGAAGGTCCATTTGTAGTGGTAGACAGGGATGAAAAAATATTACGCAACAGAGACATGTAATTAAAGCAACCCGAGTCAAAGTACCATTTAGAATTACCTGGAAGGGTCGAAAAAGCAGCAGGGGTATTACCAGAAACGGAGAGAAGACGCTGAAGAAGAGATGCAATATCAGATAGAGAGACAGGAGATGGGTTGAGTGGATCAGGACGTGGTGGGCGAGTGGGGCAGGCAGTAATTAAATGTCCCGAGAGCCTGCAGTAACGGCAGAACAGCTATGCACAATGGTAGCTAATGTGACCCTTTTTGTGGCATGTGCGACATTCAATAGAAGGACAGTCGGAGAAGAGGTGCCCGGAGCGGTTACAGTTTCGACAAAAAGTACCCTGCCTATCTGTGGCAGCAAAAACAGCTGATGTTTCCATAATAGTAGACACACAAATTAAGGAGAGGAGAGAAAAACTGCAATTTCAGAGCAGAAAATGAGAAATCCGAGGCCGGAATCGGAAAGAGCTCACCAAAAAACCTTAGAAAAGGTCCCACTGTCTGCCACGTCAGATGCCACGTCAACAGCAATGACACGTGGTACGGAGTGATTGGGGACGCAAGACACGTCAGCGGTTGATTGGGCGCGAGGTGGAACGCGGGTTGAAAATCAGGTCGGGTCGGGCGCGCGGGTCGATCACGGTCCGTCTCCCTTCTGGCTGACATGTGGCACGTTGCTGAGCCGTTGATCTAGGTCGCTGATCCAACGGCGACGGATGCTTCTGGAAGGAGAACGCCTGCAACCAGACAGGCAACTTTGAGTGGCGTATGGCGGCGCGTCTGGCGGCGTCTGGTGGCGATGTCAGCGGCGTTGGAAAGCGGACGAAGAGAATATCACAATGATGCCGAAGGTGACGAACAAAGCGTCAGAAACAGATCGAAAAATGAGAGCAAAGAGGCACGGGTGGAATCTGGAAGGAAGATCAACCTTTAAAGGTTCTTGATGGCCTAAAGGAAAATCATAATTAGGTCCAAAATAAAATAAAATAAATATAAAATAAATCTTTAAAGGTTCTTGATGGCCTAAAAAAAGAGAGGTTGAATTTAGGACCTTTCTTTAATTGTGATTAATTAATCTTCAAATCAGTAATATAAATATTGCTTCTGTTTAGTCTGCGAGATTAATTATGCAGGAGACAATTTTATTTTGTCTCATAAAGTTCGATAACAGAAACAGAACAGGAAAGAAGAAGATGACACAGCCATATATCCTGGTTTAGTTACCTTGTGCCATGTAACCTATATCCAGTTTGTGGTAGAAATTTCACTATCTTTTCAAATGTTACAAACACCAATTTCCAAGGATTCAACCTAATCCCATTAGGGACAAATCAAACTTCTACCTAAGTTTGACTTGGCTATGTTTACTCCCTAGACTCACAACACACTAAGTGCTCACCCAACTTAGTAAAGAATTTATCTCAAATACAAGATACAAAACAGAAATACAATCAAAAGAAAAATGAAATAAATCTTGGCTTTTCTCTTCAAATACTTCTCTTTGCCTTTTTTTTCTCTTTTACTTTTTTAATGCCTCACATATATGCCTTTTACCTTACATATATGCCTTTTAGGCTATGTCTGTTAAGAATACTGAAAATAAGTCAAAGCAAACATGTCCACACCGAATGGGATCCACAAATTTTGCAATAGTGCGCAAGCAGCTGGTAACAACTTATTTTTTTGTGATTTCTTCTTTATATCCATGTTATATTGTCTAGTTAGTATGTTTCCTGTAAATTTTTCTCTTCATACTCTAGCGTGACTCTAAAGAGAACAATGAAGATCCATCAAGGGTTGAAGTTTTCGCAGCAACTCGCACCAGTAAAAATGGAAAAAAAAATTTATGCTAAAACACAAACAACAATTGTGAGTTGTTTTGTATTTGTATTTGGATTTGTACAATATAAATGCTAGATAGATTTGTATTTATATTAAGTTAATGTGACTTTGTAATTTTTTTGTTGTTGTTACTTTTGGTAGAATGAACTTCAAAGCCGCATAGAGGCAGGAGAAAATTATGAGGATGCATTTGTAGCAGTGCTAGGAAAGGACCAACCAGATCGAGTTCGTTGTTATAGGACTTCAGTTACAAGAAGCTCTCTTAGAAAGGATGAGAAGATTCGCCAAGTGAAGGTTGAATACAATGATTAGATCTTATCATTAGAAAAGAAGATGGACGGTGTTTGTGGTCTATTAAAGGTGATGTTGCACCAACATAATCCTGGAATGAGTGACGAAGAGGTAGCAGCCTTAGTACAAGCAGCCCAAAATTCTCCTTTGGATGCCTCAAGTAGTATTATTGTCCTAACCTCGTATTATTGTCACTCCTCCGAAGGAACTCACATTCTACCAACTGATGATGTAAGTAACTATCCCAACCTCGTATGATTGTCATTCCCTTGATTTAGATTATAGAATTTTATTTTTCATGTTGAATTTATGTTTCTGGCTGAATATGTACTGTTGATTTATGTTTAGCTATGAGTGGATGATTATAAAAATGTTGTGTCTTGCACCAGGCTGTTAAAGGTAGCTGATTTGAATTGCTACAACAACACTTGAGTTATTATAAAGACTACACAACCCATAAGTTGATAACTTCCACGTGATCATGTGATATTGTATGTATATTGAAGGAAGACCACCGCTTTTGTCTAGTTGAAGCTTGTGTTAATTGTTTGATTTGATCATTAGAAATTGGAAATAGAAAAAAGTGAAAAGCTACCAACTGTGATTTTGAAGCTTCTTCGTATATTGTCTTGTGGCTAGGCAATTACTATATATTACAATTTCACTTTTTCTGGACTTAAGAAACTAACACTAATATTTACTCGAGCTTCAGCCTGATCTTTAGAGTGACATATGCTCTAGTTCTACAGTCTTCATTTTTTTTAAGAGGATGACATGCATGGCTAACAATATGCTAATATGGATGTTACTCATTGATGGCCTTGGCAAGTTTCTATGCTTTATCTTCTCATCTATTTGTTGATGTGGTTTTCTATGCTTTATCTTCTCAGCTATTTGTTGGCCTTGGCATGTTTTCCACCTTATTTCTATTTCTTTCAATTTTCGTAGATAAATAGAATGAAATAAGTATATGTGTTCAATTCAATTTATTGCAGGAGTTGACCTTCTATTTTTCTTAGTTTCTATTCAAATAAAGTATCTGTTGAATTAGGATATAGGTATGTTATCAATGGTGCTAGATAAAAAAGTGCCAAGGGGAGCATATATGGTTGTGACCTTGTATAGGGACTATTTCTTTTGTATTTGATATGTGTTTTTTGTTCTAATGGCTGAATATGTAATATTGCGGGACCTAATTAAAGTTGTCTTGCCATTTTCATGTTTAATTAATTTGGATTTGGAATTGGATTTGTTGGACATAATTGAAGTCGCCTTTATAACATGCACTAACACAAGATTATTTAAAATTCTGCAGGGCAGTGATAAAAACAATGAAGCTTATAATGGATGATCACACTACTCATGAAATTTGATATTTTGTAACTAAGTATATAAAAGAGGTAGATATGTGACACTTGTTGGAATTGAAATTCTTATTTACTTGTTATGACTTTACTTTTTGGTACTTTGTCATCAAAGCCTACTTTTGTGGTGACAAGTTTTATATGTATGTCTTTTTTTTATGGAAAAGTTTATATATTTGTTGGATTAGTTCAATATAAATAATTTTATTTTGGTCAATGATTTTAAAATTATATATTTTGCACGAAATATTAAGAAGATTAATGAAAAAAAAATTATGACCAAACTTATGGGCACGCTTAAAAAGGGTGGCTATATCTTAATTTTGGGCTCAACAAGCACGCTTAATAAGCGTGGCCATAACTTGGCAACCGGCACGCTTTAAAAGCGTACACATATCCTCATCTATTGGCACGTTTTCTAAGCGTAGCCGTATCTTTTCGTATTTATAAATAGCCACACTTTTGGAGCATAGCCATATGTTTATCCTATTGGCACGTTTAAAAAGTGTAGCCATATCTTCTCCTATCGGCACGCTTTTAAAGAGTACCTAAAGTAAACATTCTGGGACGTTTTAAAAGCATGGCGATATGTGCACTTTTTGGTACGCTTTTTAAGCATACCTATAGGTTAAGACCTATGGCCACGCTTTTTAAGCGTGGCAAGAGATGAAAGCGTGCCAACAAAAAAGCGTGCCGATAGATCCACAAAAGCGTGGCGATAGAGCAACCGGCACGCTGGCAGATGTGACCCTTTCAAAAGCATGCCGATAGCTCAAAAAGCGTGGCGAAAAGCTATCGGCACGCTTTTTTGCACTTTTTGGCACGCTTTTAAAGCGTGGCAGAAAGCTTATTTTCTTGTAGTATATGTGAAGCTCTTTATTTTTGTAGAATATTCTTTTGATGTAGAAACACTGTCCAAAACGTTGAACTAGAACAGTAGAGAAGCTCTCAATAAAACTCAAATATTTTATTCACTCTCCTTTCCAAATTGAAGTTAATTTCTCCTTTTTGTATTGAGTACTGTTTCTACAGCTAGGGCTTATTTTTCAAAGTCAGCTCCTTGAATATTGAACCAGTTGAAGTCCCCCTTTCTTTTTCTTCAATCAGACCCGAAAATCAGGGATTAGATATCAAAGTTAAACACAATAGAGGAGAGATGAGCAGCAGCAACTTGCTTCCTTAATGAGTTTGCCAAATTCAAATCCTTAATCTTATGCTTTAGTCCCAAGTTTTATTATTATCCATTGATTTATAAAAGAAGAAAGTAAACTCTATTTTCCTTTTGTTACCAAAATTGCATGTGCAGAAAAAAATAGGATTCACCAAGAAATTGACTTGTATGTTAATAGAAAATCTCATTGTAAACCCCGTTAAATTAGTAAATAATTAGTCAATAGATAAGTCTTTAATAAAGAAGACTAGAAATATGAATATTATATTAAATTAGGATAGAACTCATCAAAACGAGAATTTTGACACTAATTTCGAAGAAAACGGACCAAGATTGGACCGAACGGACATAACCGATTGAACCGGATCCAAACTGGGCCCGTGGGCCCAACTGGCTCATCTCATTTAAGTGAGCACAATCCTTTCTTTTCCCCATTTCAGCAAAATGCTGAAAGCCATCAGCAGGGGAGAAGAAGGAAGAAACCCCAACGCTACGGCAAAATTCAAGTCGCCGTAACTCCTCCGTTCGAGCTCCGATCACCGCACCGTTTATGTAATAGCCCAGACCACCCGCTAGCACGATATTGTCTGCTTTGGCACACAAGGCCTCACGGTTTTGCCTTTGACGATAGGGATGATGGCCAAAGCCCCCACACTTACTCGTCAAAACGCGTCATGCTAGGGAGAGGTATCCACACCCTTATAAGGCATGCTTCGTTCCCCTCCCCAACCGATGTGGGCCTTACAATCCACCCCCCTAAGGGAGTCCAGCGCCCTCGCTGGCACATCGATCTGGGTTCTGGCTCTGATACCATCTGTAACAGCCCAGACCACCCGCTAGCACGATATTGTCCGCTTTGGCACACAAGGCCTCACGGTTTTGCCTTTGACGATAGGGATGATGGCCAAAGCCCCCCACACTCACTCGTCAAAATGCGTCATGCTAGGGAGAGGTATCCACACCCTTATAAGGCATGCTTCGTTCCCCACTTAACAACTATAGCTTTCTTAGCACGCAAGTTAACTCGTTTCTTGAGCGTTGCGCTTTTATTTTGCGATTTTTATTTCCTCTATTCTTCAAGGCTCCTAGTATATTATAATCTTTCTGCTATTACATGTACACATTTTATTTTAGAGGTCGTAATACCACACCACCTCTGTTTTACGACTTAAGCGTAAAGCTCAGTGTGGTAGGGTGTTACAATCATACCTTTTTCTTCTTATTTATCTTAACTTAAGCAAGTTACTTTCGGCTCCTATTTGATTTGATATAGTTTCCAAAATTTGCTTTCCTTTCTTCTGATTTGGGGCTTAATGAAAAAGTGAAGCACCTCTTTTCTTCTTTCATTGATTTACCCAAATTATGCATCAGCAGAAGCTTATTACCTTTTGTTTTTCATGATGCTAATGAATTCGGTTATGGTTGGAGATAGGTTTGATCCACTAGTCAGGAGCCTTGATGATTTTGTCCAAATAGCAACACAATGGGCTGATTGCTCTTTTTGTTTGGACTTCACCAATGAAGAGTGACTTGAATTTGCAATACTAAATAATTCATCAAGGGCACTTTTGGACTATCAACCCAACTAAAATCATGTCTGTGATACCAAAAATATTATTATTGTTTACTAGATTTAACAGTCTTAAAATAAATACTAATAAAGTGATGTCTAAATGATTAAACTTGACTAACGAGAGTTTTCAATGTAATTTGTAAATAGTAAGGTGTTTGGCTTTCTATAATCGTTAACCATTGTCTTGGTCAATTCTTGATGCATCTCCTGAACAAATGATTTAGCCATATTTGCAAAATTTTCTTTTATTCTCTTAGTTGTTACTCTTATAATTGGACCAATTGACATATGACAGTTTTCAGTTTGTCCCACAGAGCTCGTATCAAACCAAGTTATAACTCATTTTATTTTCTAAGCTTATCCTGGATCGACGGACAAAGCTTGGGACTGTGATCTGTTACACTATAACTCAATTTTTATTATACATGATGAGTCATAACTTGGTTTTATTTGTCATAATTTTAAGTTTGTAACGGACGATCTTAATAATAATTATTTTCGACTTAATGACCAACCGTCATAATATCAATTTTATTCATCAATTCTATGCCTATAAAAAGACACTTATTTTTATATCTCAAGGAGAAGATGATATGATAAGCTTTATAAATTCTATTTCATATCTAACATTCTATATTTATAGAATTATTATATGGGTCATTCTAGTATGACTATGCTACGGTGACTACGATAGCTATGATGTTTCAAAAATGTTGTTAAAATTAAAATAAACACTTTTTTTATTATTAAATAACGCTTTTTAAAAAGTGTTACTTAAAAAAGTGTTATCAAAGTATAAAAAGGTGTGAGTTTAATTTTAATAATACTTGCATAGTCATTATAGCCACCGTATATAGTCATAATAGAATTCATTTTATTATATGCCTCTTAAACATTTTTGACTTCAGTATTAGAATATCTTTTGTAAGTACTCATTTTTTGTATTTTTTGCGAAAGTATAACTTTTTTGGAAAAAAAGAGACAAACTTAATTTTCTCTAAAATAAAAAATACTTTGGAACTATTACCAACCCGAACAAAAATAATTGATTTTTCACCAAACAATTGATTTCTTTATTATTAGTTGTTATATAAATAATTAAAACCTTTTTTTTTATCTAATAATTGATTTCGTAGTCTTAAGAATCGTTTTCTAACTTGGAGAATCAATTCTTTAAGCTTACAAAATTTATTCCCATTTTGTAATCAAAAGAGAATCACTTCTTTCACTAATGAGCACTTGTTTAGACGTCATTTTTAAAAAAAAAAAATTTTTAAATGATATGTTTTTAAAGACTAAAACCCCAAAGTGGTCCCTGAGATTGGGCGAGTTACCCATACTTATCCTTGACTTTCAAAATTCCCTAACAGCATCCCTGACATTCAGCTCCGAGACCCATAGTTGCCCTGCAACCCTTTCTGGCACCAAGTCAGCAAATGGAGGGATGATCTGGCACCTCCAATGCCACGCTGGAGCCAGCAACGGATAGCTGATGTGGCAAATCTGAATTTTGTACCCAATTTGATCCCTGGTCCCATTAAAACCCTAAAAGCTAAGAATCGTTATTATAACTAGTATCTCTTCTTCTCTCCTTCAGGAACCATTTGGTAATAAGCTATTTCCCTTGGTTGTGGCACATTTGGTGGCTGTCTGGCAGGGAGTTTGCGATCATAAATTTTCAATAGTGTTACCGGGAGGTTTTGAACATCCTGCTTGCAGACATCGCAAGTCCTGTTGCCCTTAATACTAAACCACTTTGCTGCACAGTCTTGATGAGCAAGTGCAAGATCACCTTTACAATTGCATTCCATCTTAAGAGTATTTTCTCCTTCCCCGAGCTCTGCCAAACAAATCCTACAAACTGCTTCTTCCTCTGGAATATCTGCTGTAGTATCCTCAATAGCTAGAAAGGGGAGAGTTAGTAAGCAATTGACATGGAAGGGCTATAAAAGGCTATAGTCTGAAATACCTAGGAATCCTAACTTAAAGACAATCTGCAATTGACAAACTTGATGATTGAAAATAGAAATGAATAAGTTAACTTCAATGTAAAGTTTATTTAATTTGCTAGCCTTTAATTTCGAGAGTTAGTCAGCAATTGACATGGAAGGGCTATAAAAGGCTATAGTCTCTAAGATTGTCTATGAGAGACGCACTAAAGATTATATCACCTAGAAGCCACCAAATTTCTTTCATCTATAATGTCTATTAAACGATGCAAAGCGTTACCAATATCATGTTATATATGGTTAAGTGCCAAATATTTAATAGTTCTTGAAAGTCAGAACTCATAACTGAATATTTCAGATTGTGATTCTTGATCAAGAAATGTAAAATGGGAACCTACAAGAAATTATGTGCTCTACGTATATTTCAAGCAATTACTAATCTCCATGACTGAAGAATCACCAGTTGAAGTTCCATCAACAGTTGCAAGATGCCGCCTGGCTGAAATGATACGAATCAAGACCCTAGACTGAGTGCACCTTAATTTGCTGGCTTTGGCATCAACTGGAACCGAAAGTGATCGAGTTATATGCTGCTTGACAACCATTGTCTATACAAGAATGGAAATATTCATCAATGCAGCATAGTTTAAAATCATATACCAGTTTAACATACAAAATGTAAAAAATTTTAGCAAGCGTTGTATGAAAACAATTGCCTTGATTGAAGAAAAGAGACATACATTTAAATCAGAAGCACATCCCAGATGTTTGCCATGTACACTTTCTTGACCCAAAGATGCGATTGGAGTAACCGGTAATGAGTGGGCAACCTTTGACAATGGAGAGAATGAACCTTTACCATTAAGAGAGAGGGTCCTTAAAGTAGGTGGATGTGGAAGGACCATCCATCTTTGCGAAAGAAGATAATGCGGCATCTAATGACCATGGGGGTATTTGCAGAGAGGGGAGTGCAGGCCGTCTGGAGTGAGGAATCAAGGAAGCATTGTCACCTTTTTCATTTGCATTTGCAGCACATGTCTACAGTAAGTAACACAATGCAATGCTACATCAAACAATTGCAAACTGACAAAAGCAGCGGCAGCTTATAGTTTTTAGTATTGAGTGATTACAGTTTTAGAGGAAACTGAAATTTAGCCAAGTTACATTCATATTATGGTAGCAGCAGCTAGCAATCAGGAAACAGAGAAATGGCAGATCGAAATGGAAGGCATGTGATCTGTATGTGTTATTACCTGGAGCTGGAGGCGATGAAGAGGATGATCTGAGAAGGAATCAGCAGCAGCAGTTTGAAGCTCAGGCGATGAAGAAGATGATCTTAGCTTTTAGGGTTTTAATGGGACCAGGGACCAGATTGGGTACAAAATTCAGATTTGCCACGTCAGCTAGCCGTTGCTGGCTCCAGCGTGGCATTGGAGGTGCCAGATCATCCCTCCGTTTGCTGACTTGGCGCCGGAAAGGGTTGCAGGGCAACTATGGGTCCCGGAGCTGAATGTCAGGGATGTTGTTAGGGAATTTTGAAAGTCAAGGACAAGTATGGGTAACTCGCCCAATCTCAAGGACCACTTTGGGGTTTTAGTCGTTTTTAAAAGATATTTTACAAAAGTAAAAGTAATTTTATATTTAGATATTTCATATAAAAAAATATCTTTTTATTTATTATTTATGTTTGTGTAAAATAAGATAAAAGTATTTTTTTTATTTATTATTTAGAAAACTTTTT
>NC_029792.2:120775126-120784573 GCF_000816755.2 Arachis ipaensis
AAAACTTTTTTTTAGAAAAAAAATCTTTTAAAAAAAATGTAAATTGTAACTTCTAAAAAAATGTTTTTTTTTTATTTTTCTAGTACTTTTAATTTTATTATTAAAAATTTGTCAAATATACTAAAAAAATCTTTTTTATTAAAAAAAGATATTTTTTATCGATTTAATGATGTCCAAATAAACACTAAATATACAATCGATTCTTTCCTTTACTTTTGACATTCTCTATGTTTTAAAAACGTTTAGACCAGTATTTTTCAAAACTTTTGTTTATGAATCAATTTTCAATACATTTTTGTGAAATCTTATACTTAAAAAAAGTATTCTAACACTTATATGAGAGATACTTAAGTTATAATTCTTAAAAGAATTAACTGAGTCTTATATACTAAACTCTTTATGATATTACTAGACTTTGACATTTTTGTTTCCTTTATTGTATGATCCTCAAATTTCTGTTATTGTTGTTTATCAAAATACCTCTAGATAGTATTTGGTGGAGAGGTAGAAATAAAAAGATTGAGACAGAAAGACTGAGACTAAGAGACAAAGATTGAAATATTATTAAAATTTTAGACTCCATCTCTAAAAATTTTAGTTCCTTGTGTCCTTACTTTTTGGAGATACTGAAATACTGAAATTTTGGGGATAGAGATAGAAATTTTAGTACTCATCTTTTAACTAACAAACATAATATTGAGTCTCAGTTTCTCTATATTTATCTCAATACTTCAAAACAAACGCTACCTAAAATATTTGAGTTTATGCATACACATATATTTACAGAAAGAAAATCCAAAAAATAAACAAATAAAGAGAAGAGACCAAAATGATTAAAAGAAAGAGAAGAGACCAAGTTCATACTTGATACACGTCTTCACGAGGTCCATTACATTGATGGAAAAACATTAAAATCCACAAATGAGCATAACCAAAATAAATAGGAGAAACTATAGGGAGCCAATTATCTAAGCGTACAATGTGTATAATGAAGGTTTAAAAAGTATTAGAGATATGATTATTAGTGTTACATTATCCTGTCAGATTACGTTTTTGGGATGTGTTGTTTCAGGATATGGTATTAGAGTTCTTTTATTCATAAACCAAAGATTTAGCCCATTGTACACATTGTACGCTTAGACCATTGGCTCCCTAGCACTACTCAATAAATAGTTATAAAAGAAACTCAACATGCAAACAACACACAACATACACACTTATAACCAGCGAATAAGACAACAACAGCTGATATAAGTATAAAAATAATGCTCCAAAACAGAAATACTCATAAATACACCAACCTGTGAAGCTTGAACATCATCTCGCTTCTGCACTGAGCCACTGAGCTTAGTTCTCCACCCTTATTTTCCCGTAAGATGTCTTCTCGAAGCGAGGTTCGGACTCTACGGATCCAAACATATTTGTTCCTGATGCTCTCATCATTTCATATAGCAACAATTCAAACCCTCCCCATTGCGACATCCCTCTCATTTCCGCATTTTCTTTTCCTCTGATAAGCATGAATTCTGCTGTATATTCTTCAGAAATGAGATCATCAGCATCGTCAGTTAAGATAATACATGCCTTCATCTTCCCATATGACGTATTGAAGCGCATAGCATCTTCCTCTATCTGGCTTAATAATTCTTCCAACACAGGATCATTATTTTCTTCTTCTGACGATTCCCCTTGGCCCGTAGAGGTTGAAGCTTCCTCTCTAGCATGGCATTTCAACACAACAGCGGTTGCCTTCTCTTTTATCGTTGTTCTGCCGGGATTCCAAAATCCCCATGCTAGTTGCGTTGTCTTCCTCAAAATTGCTTTGGCGGTTATCTCTTCATGCTTTATGTGCAGCCTTCCCCAATAACGACGGCACGGAGGTTTTCCAGAACGCGGTTGCTCTAAAACGATTGCCATATCAATATCCATCCTCTCTTGGCCCTTTTCCTTCAACAATTCCATGCGTGCCCTCATCAGTTCTTCTACAAATCGCCGTGCTTCTCGTATTTCATTAGAGTATGCATCAGCAATATGTCTAGGCACATCATCCTTTATCAGGTCCATCACCCTCGAAACATTCCAATTAGATTCTTCATGTTCCTGCTTTAAGCTTGCACCATAGGCCGAAGATTCCGGCCTTGTTGTTTCAGCCTTACCAGTCCTCAACGATCTCAGCAATGCCGATGTAAAAGAGGGAACTTCTGTTAACTCCACAAGAGGCAAATAGTCACCAAGTAATTCTCTTGGATTCAAATTTTCTGCCACTTGTCTCATCATACTTTCCTGGGGTTCATGCGGACTTCTTTTTGGAACCAAGTCGGATAACGGAGATTTGGGATTGGGATTCGGATTGGGATTCTTGAATTGAATATCAACCGAGTTTGTGTCTTGCTTATACACATACACACCCCAATGGCTGAGAGTTAATGGTGATTCGCATTGAACCTGAATGGCTTTCCAACCATCGTCTCCAACTCCAAGATACGCATCAAGACCATGCCACTCTTCGTCACTGAACAAAGCTCGTAGATCAAAAAGTAGCACGTGATCTTCCCCAACACTGAAATACTTGGAATCCTTCGGAAATATTTGTTTGCCACCTATGAACAAGTGAAGGCGAACAATGGCGGACATGGATGAACCAATTTGAGGGAAGAAACCCAGGATGTCAGTCCTTGTCTCAGCAACACTGTTTCTCACAGTGGATCTCCCAAACATGAATGCTAAAGCAACAACAGGGAATTTTCCGCGAGCCCAAAACAGAGGAATACCTTCACTGGAATCGCAGTCAAACAAATTGGGAATCTCCTTTTTTGGCATCACAATTTGAATTCTTTCGGTCTCTAGTAAGACCTGTGATATCAGAAGACAAATATAACCAGTAATCAGTCTAAAAGGAACTGCACATTGAAAAATTCATCTGAATAGGTTATGGGGAGTGGAAAGATACCTTAGACCACAGTTCGGTTGAGGACTCTGAAGTTAAGGATAAGCAATATCTTGCATCTACTTTTTGAATGCTTGATGGCAGTTCTGGAATTGTCTTAAGATTCTTACAATAACTCACATCAAGACATTTTATGTGCAAAGATCGTTGGATGCAATTTGGGAGGGATACAAAATCATTGTGTGATACATTGACGTCTTCCAACTTTTGAAGAACCTGAATAGTTGGATGAAGATCTTCATCTGATAGATTGGCACCAGTGAAGTTCAGTCTCTTTATATTTGGGCAGTCATCTAATGTGGAATGGCTCTCTTTGAACCTCTTAAATGATCTTCTAAGATGATAACATCCCTCAACGGTTAATGTGAAAAGTTTCGGCAACTTGAAGAAGCTACTTGGTAGATCTTTGAGTCCTCTGCATATTGAAATGTCTATATGCTCAAGCCCTATAAGATTACCAATGGAATCTGGGAACTCTTTGATAGCAGTATTTGCCAAGTAAATCTTTAAGGGCTTATCCATCTTTTGCATGACATCTGGGAAGTTCTGAAGTTTCTTACAAAAGTAAAATGAAAGCACTTCGAGAGATGGCAAATACATTCTTGGCACAAAACTACGAAGCACCCTGCATTCTGAGGCACTTAAGTACACAAGATTTGGCAGAAACCCAACAGATTCATCAAACTTTACCAACTTATGGCATCTGTCTAGTGTGAAGACTCTCAAGCTTTTTGCTCCAGACACATTGGGAATTAGTGTAATGGACTGACACTGGGAGAGATTGATAAATGTCAAATCCTCAAATATCTGCAATGAAAGATGAATAAATTGATCATCAGCATGTTCAATAATACTAAGTTTTATTCAATGCTTGCTTTAACAAAGAATTAAAAAAAGACCCACTTTTATGTTACTAATTCCTTGACAAGTGCCTTGGTGTGCAAATTAGAGAGGTGTGTACCTGAAATGACTTTTCCAATTTAAGAGCACTGTGAGGTAGCTTGAGGTCAACAATTCTGTTGGGATGAAAATCAAGTGGGAATGACTCTGATGGATATCCTTTCCACTCCAATAGTCGCAAACTATTTGGAAGACAACTTGGCGCTGTTGAAAATATTGTATTCCGAACAATTAGAATTCTAAGGTTCTCCATCTTGTCAAAAGCAGTAGTAATCCAATGATCTACTTCTTCATGGGTAGCGGGGTGAAGCATTATTCCCTCAATTGAACTACTCCCCTGTAAAACACATGCAGAGAATTAGCAACAATTACTCAAGTATTATAACATCTGTAGGTGTAAAAAATAGGGGGTTGATTGAATTTCTTACTGTGTCATCTTTGAGAACCTGAAGAATGTCTTTATGAGACCATAATCTACTATGTTCACCAGGGTTTGTTGGTGAGTCACTCATTACAATCTCCTTGCCCATGTCTTGCACTAGATCATGCATTTCCAAGCAACCATTTTGATTTACAGTGACGAGACATTTACTAATGAAAACTCGAACAACTGGGTAGAAGTCGCAAGCTTTCAACACCCTTTTAACATACTCCCATTTCTCTCCTTTGAAGAAACAAGCAATGTCCAAGAAAGTTTTCTGGTCAAGTTCATACAAGCTATCGTAGCTTCTTTCAAGAACTCCTTGAATACTTGGATCAATTCTATACTTTTGCAGTTCCTCTTCCCAGCTATCCACACTTGTAAAACCCCCTAAATGGGAGCCTATTACTTCTAAAGCCAGTGGAAAGCCCTTTGCATAACTTATTGCATTTCTTGAAACATTTTCAAAGTTCTCTGCAGGCTCTTTGCTGTTAAAAGCATGCCAAGAAAAGAGTTCCAAGGAATCATCATCATTTAGCTCCTCCATCTTGTATTTCTTGGTGACAACATCACCCATCACATGCTTGTCTATCACATCAGTATCCCTTGTTGTTATAATGATTCTGCTGCCTGAACCAAACCAATCATGCCCTCCAGCCAGTGATTCCAGTTGCGTTATTGAATTAACATCATCAAGAACTAGAAGTACTCTTTTGTGGCGAAGCCTTCGTTTGATTTCAGATCCTCCCTTAAATTCACTTCCAAACTCAGTTATTGTCTCCTCACCCATGTCATCTAAAAGTGTCTTTTGCAGACTTTCTAAACTTTCACGACTTTCAGATTTTTCTCTGACATTGGCTAGAAAACATGAAGCTTCGAACTGCCGCTTGATCTTGTCGAATAGACATTTGGCCAATGTGGTTTTGCCTATTCCACCAGGCCCATAAATTCCCAACATGCAAACATTTTCATTAGATTCAATATCTAGCCGTGATTTTACTTCTTCACAGCGAGTATCCAATCCAACTACATGATCAGTTGGTTCAGGCAACGGTAATCTTCCAGCGGTGTCTCTAACAATAACCTTGATAAACTCCGGTTCATGCCTGCACAAACATGATGTTTTTTCATACTTTATTTACTTATAGCAATATTGCACCATATATATATATATATATATATGATAAATTCTACCCAATTCCCTCTCTTGACAAGGATTTATTATCTTTTATAACATGTTTCACGATTATGGGAGAAATTTGATTGAATCATCATAGTTAATATTAGAAGTAGTGTCTAACTTGATTCTTAAAATTTTCAGTGGGCATCAATTTTTTTTGAAGAGAGGAGCCCAACACAATTAGGTGAAATAACAAAAAGTACAAAAGAACTAATAAACAAATAGAAAAACAGAGAAATAAAAACAAAAATCAATTCAAGATTATTTTTGGCATTGCTATTAACAACCATTAGGATCAATTTTATTTCACTCATAGTAACTGTGCGAGACTTATTAATAAATTAAATCTCTAACTATTGTAAACGATCAAATTGATCCCTCAAATTAAAAAACATAAATTCATATTCATCCTGAGCTGACATTTAAATTTAAATTGTATTGATGTATATTATTAAGATCTAGTTGGGTAAACAGTTTAATTAAATTTTTTTAAAAAAAATAGTTTAAACAATAAATGATTATATTAGCCAGAGTTATAGCTCAAATGGTATAGACTTCCCATACTCAATTAAGAGGTCGCGGGTTCGAGTCACATATCTTTCCAAATTTTCTCAAATGGCATAGTCTCCCCATACTCAATTAAGAGGTTGCGGGTTCGAGTCTCCTATCTTTGGTAAAAAAAAAATAAATGATTATATTAAAAGTAACTTATAAATAAATTAGTTTGTGTTTGGATTTTTAGATGTAAAAGTGCTTATTTTATAGAAATATAGTAAAAAATAGTAGTATTATGAGAGAAGTCATTTTTTTAACTTCTCTATAAACTCCTAAATAGTTTTTTAGGAAGCCACAATTTAGTTTTAAAAATTACACAAAACATTAATATTACTATTTTTCATAAGTTAAAAATTTAAAAAAATTATTTTTAAAATTCCCAAATAGACCCTAAGTGTTAATTTAACATTCCAACTATATATTAACGGGAATAAAATTTGAATCTGGCCCAAATTAATGTCTAAAATTAATTTAGAATACTCTATTTTTAAACAAAAACTGACACAAGGTTAATTACAATTACAAGCCACCACCTGGATTGAGCGTAGTATCTATGAGTCTTAAGTGCTGCTGTAGAGTATAGATATTATCAATATCTCAAAATATATTAATTATTAAAAATAACATCGCTGATATTTTATCAAATGATCTTCCCTACAAAAAAATATGACCGATGAGTTTCGTTTTTAAAAAATGGAAAAAACTACTAGCAATAATTAGTTAATATAATATTACTAATCAATTTTTTGGTAGATTAGTAACAACAATTATCAAATATATAAGCAATCCACCAAAAAAAAAAAGTAAGCAATAAGTAAAATCTTAAACATAAACTTTTAATAGGAACTAGGTATGAAGATATATCTACAAGGTTTCAAAAAATGAAGTGCACTATAACTAACATCGCAATAAAATTAATAAAGATATTATCTGAAAAAAACGTAATTAAATGTTAGTGAATATTCAAATTCATTTGGTGTTAAAGACACTGATATACTGATGATGGAGTAATTCTCCACGTACGAGTGATTTTTCATACAAGTCATACAAGTCATTTATATTCACGCTGTTTCATGTTTTTTTTTGTGCCTCTTTTTCTTCTTCTTCTTTTTCCGTGCTTCCTCTTCCTCTTCTTCTTTTTCTTCTTTTTCTTCTTTCTCCGTGTCTCTTTTTCTTCTCTTCCTCCCTCTTTTTTTATTGAAATTTCTTCTCCTCTTTTCGTTTTCTCTTTCTCCTTCATCAAAATCACCAGAAAAAACGAATAAACATTATTCAAGGTACGTTTCTTGCTTTCTCTTTCTCCTTCTTCTTCTTGCTGCACGTTCTTCTTCCTCTTCCTGTTCTTCTTCTTCATTTACGTGCTTTTTTCTTTGTTTTCTTTCTTCGTTATTCTCGATTTCTATTGTTTTTTGACGTTAAGCTCTGAAATCGTTTTTGAAGAAGAAGAAGCAGCAGAAGATGAGGAAAAAAAAGAGAGAGTGTTCTGAATTATGCATAAGCTGTACTTCAACGAATTTTGGGTGTATTTCTGTAATCCTTTGGGTGTATTTCTTAAATCCTTTGGGTGTATTTATGTAATCATTTGGTTTATTTCTGTAACTGTTTGGGTGTATTTCTGTAATCCTTTGGATGTATTTCTGTAATCGTTTGGGTGTATTTTTGTAATCGTTCGGGTGTATTTCTGAAGTTCCATCATCTTCAAAACAATTTCAAAACTTGATTTCAGAAACCATGAAAATCGAAAAAAACAGAAGGAGATCGAAGGCAAAGAGATAACGCTTTTTCATACAAATCATACAAGTTATTTATATTCACGCCTTCTTCTTCTTCTTCGTAAAAAGGAAACGAAGATAAAACACACGAAGATGTTCAGTAACGCGCGTGTTAGGCCCAACTTGTAAGACTTGTAAACAAAAATGACTTGTATGTATAGCACTCCTCGTACTGATATATATAAAATTTTCGGTCTTGAAAACAAATTTGTTTTTTATTTTTCTATATTTTTGAAAATAGAGACAAATATATTTGTCTGTCTACTCTTTTCCTCTTACACACAAAATTCAATTGCAATCTTAAGCATTGGTGATATTTAATCTCGTAGTTTATGTAAAGTGTAAACTATTAAAATAGTACTCAAAAAATTAATATCGTAGATAAAAAATAATTTTAAAAAATACAAATAATAAATAAATGTTTAAAAAATTAAAAAATGTGACAAAATAATTAAATATTAATGGTTACGAAAATTTGGATCAAAATTAATAAAGCATTTGTTAAATATAAAATTTTTTTTTGTCATATTTTAAATTAGGACTTATTTGTTGTTTGTATTTTTAAAATTTAGTTTTGTTAACGGTATAAACTTTTGAATAACATTTTAATAGTTCAAGAATAAGTATTATTTTAGTTCCTAAAAAATTAATTATTACTTTATATTGTATTTTTTTATATTATAATTAATAAATTGAAAGATAAAACTAATATGCAATAATTTAACTTATAGAGCAAATAAATTTCTGCACCTATTTTAAAGAAAAAATGAATGTAATGATAATGAACTTACAAGTCCTCCGTGCAGCGCATCCATCCTAGCTTTTCCACTTTGGACAAAGCTAATCGCCATGCTTTGACTTTCTCAGGGTCTTCTCTGCTCTCATGTTTAGCCATGGCTGTTTCATAGGAACCCTTCTGATCCCACACATTTGAAGGATTCACTCTGTAAATAATTGGCAGAACCTGCTTCCCTTGCTTTTCGTGACAGTCAATGATCTTGACTAGTTCACGAAGGCACCATGTCGAAGATGCGTAGTTCTCACACAGCACCACTACTGCCATTTCGCAATTTTCGATTGCCTTCATGAGAATAGGTTCCAGTTCATCCCCTACCCTCAGATTTTCATTATCTCTGAACGTGTCGATTCCATTTCGCCGCAAAGCACCATAGAGATGATCCGAGAATCGGTAGCGCGTCCCTCCTCTAAAACTCAGGAATACATCATTTGCCGCCATCACAAATTCACACTAGTTTGGTAATGAGTTTGAGGAAGCTAACGTTATTAGGTTTTGCAATGGCAAAGCAAATGTTTGCTTAGTTATATATTACTTGGTATTGGAATGAAACTTCGTACTACAATACCACCGAGTCTTCCAACAATTATTTAAAAAGACTTAACTAGGAAATGAAAGTCACCGGTTATTCATTGTTCTTCTTTTCTTATTAATAGTTCGTAGTATATCACATGACACTTTTCAGACAGCTAAACCTACTATAGACTAGTTTAATAATCCACCAACCACCATGCCGCTAGTGGAACAAAATACAGAAAAATTTTCAAGTGTGCGGTACACTTTTTAGAAAAACTTTAACTCAGAAAAAATATACATAATACATATAATTAAGATTAACAATTAAAAATTACTGAAATATTGATGTATTGATATACT
>NC_029792.2:120784666-120800635 GCF_000816755.2 Arachis ipaensis
ATTATGTCTTTTGAAGATATTCTTTTAATTAAAATATATTAGGTTCATTGGACGGAGCGGGTGTTTTTACTTCGGGGAATAATAGGACAAATAGGTTTATGGAAAATTTTTTAAGAGACATATAAACACATAAAAAACAACTACCTAAAGACTTGAAAGTTGAAACCTATGTAGTACCATAATTACTACCATACTACCACACTTGGGGGAGCAAAAAGGAAACAGGCTGGCCAGTTTATTTAAGCACAAGGATTAAGGTGGAAATTTTTGTAGAGTTATTTTTATTAGGTGAAATTGATAATTAAAAATTATTAAATAATTTAATATATTTAATTAAATTGTCATTTTTTTTATTAAAGATATGAGATTCAAACTCGCAACCTTTTAATTGAGTATGAAGAGACTATGCCATATGAGTTATTATTTATTGACAATTTGTCATTTACTAATTTTTAATTATCAACTTTATATAAAGATAAATATACGTGAATTTCTATTGAGAATGAAGGCTTTCACCTCCATCATTATTTAGTCTCTTGCTTTATACATTTTATTCCCCTCTTTATCCCTTGATGAATCTTTTCTCTTTGCATAAACTCACGTAACCTTGGCCGATTCCAAGCCAGCCCATTTTCCTGCATAAACATAAACTTATAAACATTATTGAATAAAATTATAATTTTTTGTTGTTGAAGATAATTCTTATATCATAGATGTGAATAGCTCTTAATAGGAATTAACTGACCGATTTTTGAGTAAAAAATTATACACTTCCCTAGATATACAAGAGTTAAATAGCTTTCCTCTTGGCCAGAAATTCCATCACTATTCTTAATATAACTAATTCACTGAGCATTTGGGTACGCTTAATCTGGTTGAGGGTTAAGTCAAAACCACATTGAATTTTCGCATCAGTCTTCACTGAATCTGCGGATTTCAATGAGTTCAACTGGCTTGTGATTGAGTTGCTCGGGGCTTGCCTCATGACCCCTTATTCAATCAACTAAGATCACGAGTCAATGAGCTCAGGTCATTGAGCCTAGAGGTCTAAATTGGTGAAACTTGGTTGATTGAGCTCAAGCAAATTGTAATAAGCTTGGAGTGAGCCAAGCTTGAATCATGAAAAAAGAATCGCTTTCTATTATGCCAAACTGAGGTAGTCCTGCTCAGTCAAACCTGTCTGCAGTTTATGTTCACTTTAAGCATTACAATTTATTTTCCTTTATTTTTATTCCCTTTATTAATTGTCATGGGTGTAATTTTCAACATACCACAATTTGGTTCTGTAAAGTGATTCTTTAGTGCAACTAGGTTTCGATAATTAGTTTTAGACTCGTAGTGGCTTTAGTATTCCGTTTTGCGTCCTTTATTATAACCTTGCTATCTGGTTCTTTGAAGCATGAGCTTGACTTCAATTTGAAAAAGTTGTTAATATGAAGTTACAGTTATATATGATGGTTTCAGTGGCTAAGAGAAGGGGGTTGAATCTTAGCCCCCTTTTTATCTTGGTAACACTTGCTGAGCTTTGAGTAGACTTTTCTATTTTTATCTCGTCCCTAGCCATGAGACTTTTTACTTTTGTCTCGTCACTTGGCACGAGCTATTTTTGGTTTTAGCTCCTGTGCAGTAGAAAACAGAAATGGTAAAGTAGAGAGAGAAGATTACACCCAGATATATCCTGGTTCAGCTGCTAAGTGCCATGCAGCCTACATCCAGTTTCCATCACAACAATGATGGAATTTCACTATAATCAATCTGATTACAAACTGTAAAGTGCTAACCCAACTTACAAGGGGATTCCTACAGAATCATGAAATACAACATAGATGAACAAAGGAACTCTAAGGACATCTATGGCTTTTTCTTTTAATTTTGCACTCTCTGCCTTTTTCCGCTCTATGGCTTTTTCATACAAACCTCACTGTTTGTCTTTTTCCATGAGACTCAAGACATGACAAAATTAAACAGAAAAATACAAAACTGAATACATTGAAGGAGAAGAAAATCTGTAAGCTTAGGTAGCTCTGAGAATCCTGTGCCTTGCACTCTCACTGCTTACTTCTAACTCCTTGAATCAAACAGTGGTTGTTCACCCTTTTTATAGAAGGGGGAAGCTTCCACAATTGAAATAAAAACCAAGCTTAACTTCTTTTCCTTCACACATAACCGGTTCGGCCAGAGAAAGAGAAGAGGTAACCCATGTAAAACCCAACATGCAAATACCTTTTCCTTGGTCATCATCCTACATCAATCCGAGCGCTCCATCATTGGCTTGCTGTCCAAGATGAAATTCTGGCCCTTGATGCTTCATGATGATGATTGCTTCATCTGCTCCAATCTCTGCCTCTTCCATCACGTAGCCACCCTAGCTACCTTCTGTGGTGGTTGAGCAGAATCAGAGACAAGCTATCCCTCCAAGGATCTTCATCTTGCTGGTCGAATCTTCTTCTTCCTTTTTGAGCATGAAGAGCTCGAGAATACCTCACCAAATCTAACCATATTTGGTGAAAATCTCAGCCACAGCATACTTTTATTTTGGTATGTTTTCTTGCCATCATTGTGATGGTCTTGTAGAGTGTTCTTCCTTCACTTCGGTAGCTCCATCTTGCTTTCGTGGTTTCTTGGGTAATGACCGAAGTAGAGAAAGAGATGAGAGAGAAGAAAGTATGAAGAAAAGCAATTGAGTGTATCTGAGTAAATTAATTAAAGTGAATTACTTTTACTTTCCTTAGGTGGAGTAGCGTGTAGCAATGCTAATCCCATCATGTTAACTTGTCAAATTCTCTCTCATAGTTCCCATGCAATAAATGGCAATTGAATGAATTTTGGAATCCATCACATGTTTGAATTCTTGGATCCGTTGGAAGCAATTTTGCTTTCTTTCTTCATTGGTTTCGGATCATGCATGAAGAACTTTCATCAAATATAAAATTGGGCTTTAGTTACAACAACATTTAATCTGGCCCAATAATAACATTTGCTTTCCTGATAAAACTTTTTTCAGATCATGCATTGAGCAAATAGAAAAGCATATTTAACTTGGACTTGTAACCATAATAGATTAATTTGACCCAAGTAACATAATGATTAACTCAGCCATATTCATCATATATTTTTGTATCAAACCAAAGGCTGAATATTTTTGATGTAATTGGGCTTGCATCAGAATTTTTTGTTTTCGGCCCAATTAAAACCTGCATTTCAAAATTATTAATTAACATATGTTAAATGAGAATCAAATTAATAATTTTGTTAATCAAATATTTTAATAATGTTTGTTCATCATCAAAATTAAATTTGAATTTTCCAAACTCATCAATCTCCCCCTTGATGACAAACATTATTAAAATTGAAATGGAAAGAAATTAAAAGATTGAGTAAAGAATACTCCCTTTGAATTTGAATTTCTCCCCTTTCAAATTGTCACATGGCTCCCCCTTAATATATGCCATTTTTTCCAAGGGAAGTACTAATCTGTAACAGTTTAATCAAGCTTCAAGTAACAATGTTATTTAGCATTTTTATTACATGATGCTAAATGCTTGATTTATGAGCAGATTTGAATGATATACAAAACTCATTTGTTATCAATAATTTGATTGTCTGCTCAAACACACCATAATCAAACAAAATATGTTTTTGGCAGAAGACTTGCTGTTCAAAAATATTTTCCAATAAATCAGAGCACACTTGGTAGGAAAAGTATTTTAATTTTTCAAAACACAGCAATTTTTAACATTAAGAACTAAAGGAACTGCCAAAAATAAATCCAACATAAATCAATTTATCAAGGTAAATAAAATGTATTATAAGCACAGTAATCATATTTTACCAAGATAATTCAGAATCTTCAAAATGACATGCATATTCATCAACAACCAGACATTCATACAATCAAATGTATTGCCAAACATATATCATAACCAAATGCCAAATGCATTTCCAGCAGCAGTAAACTTAGTGAAACAAATGCAATATTAATCATGCATCTATTTAATAAGGGTGATTATGAATTTTCAACTGAAAATTTCATCTCCTGTTTCGGTTTCAATTTCCCCTGTTCCAGTTTCAATTTTGGAACCAATTTTTCCTCCCCCTTTTGTCATCAAGGGGCACCTGCAAAGAAAGGTATTGATAGCATAACAAAATATCCATAACAAAGTAACAAGAGTGTATCAAAGTGTCATAGAGCAGTGAGTATCAAGTCATGCTCTACAAAAAAAATTGAGCCTAATGGAGCCAATATCAAATAAAAGTAAAGAAACAATCATCAATCATCAGAAAGATTGAACTCTGAACCGGAATCATCTTCGTTATCCCCTGTCCCCATCTCATCCTCAAAGCTTTGAATCATGAAGCCAACCCTTTCGTGACATTTCTTCCAGGCCTTTTCATTTTCATATGCCAATTTCCGGGCAGCCTTGTGAGATTTAAACATCAACTTTGACATGTTGCGAAATTCATTGAGAACCTCCCTGATTGATGCAGTCACATTGGAGGATTCAGGGGGCCAACTCTCAAGATCGCTGAGAGACGGTTCGGATGGAATGGAGCGCTTACTTTTCTTACCCGAAACTTCTCCTCCTTTAATCATTGAAACCTTGTTCTCAACACTTTCATTAGATAAATCAACCTTAAAATACTCAAAGATACATGTGAGGAACATTTCATAAGGAAGATTAGCCTTTTTAGTACTCTTAACTGCTTCCCACATATGACGTATCATAATATAAGCAAATGAAATTGGAGAAGAAGTAATAAGAGCAAAGAGAATAATGAAGTCAGAAACTGTTACTCTATGGTGAGAACCACTTTGTGGAGTGAGGATGTGAGTGATGATACGGTGCAATAGAGAGTTCTCAGGGCCGAGTGCTTTATGGGTTGGGATTAATCCATCTAATCCAGAAAGATTTGCACAGATGTGTTGCAAGACAGTTTGTTGTGCAACTCCAACTTGGTCATCCCACTTATCAATCATGTAGACCTTTGGTCCTTCATCTTCATACCCAAGAGCAGCGCCTATGGTTTGAGGATTGAGAGTCATGTAAACACGCTTGACGTAAGAATGGATTGAGCCATCAATCAACCGCATGTTTGCATAGAATTTCCGGACCAGCCCCGGGTAAACAAGTTTTTGATTGTGAACCAATGGGGTCCATTTCAGCGCATCGAACAGAGAAGAGAAGTTGATTCCTTTGGTGGCCAGATTTTCAAGATTTACCAAGTATGAGGGGCAGAGATGACGTTTCAACAAAACATCTTTGTGAAATTCGTAGAAAGCACATGAGTAGAACCGAGAGGGATCAAAATGTGAGTGAACTTTGTGAAACTTGTTCTTGAATTCGAGTGACTCCAAATTTGCAGGCTCTCTAGTATCATGTAACACAAAGCTTTTTTGCTTCTTCTGAGAGCTTTTTGTATGTGGAGTAGATCTTTTCGGTGGTGATGGAGGGAGCGAGGTATGTGATTCTTCTTCATCTTCTTCAACGCTGGGTTGCTTGTTCTTTCCAGTCTTGCCTCTTCCTGAGGTTTTCTGAGCAACGACCTTTCGGCGCATGGTTTCGGTCCTTTTGGAGGGGGGTGTTTGAGTAGAAGAGGATGTAGAGTGAAGATGGATATGGGTGTGAGTTGGAGGTGATGAAAAAGGTGGATTTTTTGGAATGGGAGTTCGGCCACTTCTTCTAAGTGCCGTTTTCTTTTCATGGTGAAAAAAATGGGGAAGGAAGATGAAATGGTGACCGAAGGTGTGGTGAGTGGAGGGAGGTTAGAGAGCATTAAATGTTGATTGGAAAGAGATGATGGGGAAGTTAATGACCATTATGGCACGGTTATTAACCAAAGGAAGTTTCAAAAACTGAAAAGGGAGTTTCCTTGAATCAAGGGATTAGTTGGAAGGAAAGATTTGATTTGACAACACGCTTCTTCTTCTTCCAACAAGATTTGATAAGACAACCAAGAGATTTTGTGAATTTATTTAAAAAATGAGGAACTAACAAAACTGTCAAGGTGGGTTCAAAAATTATTAGGTGGGGCCCATAGAAATTGAAATCTGCGTTGCCTCCCCCTTGATCATAGCTCTGCCTTCATCCGCATTTTTATCTCGTCCAAACCTACGAGACAAAACTGAACAGAATCAACTTTTCACAAATTATCAATGAAACTTAAATCAAACATTTTCAAACTTTTCCTTAAGGTGCAGAATCTGTCTTCACAGAGGGGTTTTGTAAAAATATCAGCAATTTGGTCTTCAGATTTTACAAATTGAATATCAATAGTACCCTTTTGCACATGTTCTCTAATAAAATGATATTTTATCTCAATGTGCTTGGTTCTTGAGTGCAAAACAGGATTTTTTGAAATGTTTATGGCACTCATATTATCACAAAATAAGGGTATACTATTGATCTTTAATTTATAATCTTCTAATTGTGTTTTTAACCAAATTAATTGAGAGCAACATGCAGATGCGGAAATGTATTCTGCTTCAGCTGTGGATAAAGCCACTGTGGCTTGTTTCTTGCTTGACCACATGTTGAGTGAGCTTCCAAGGAAGCAACACATGCTGGATGTGCTTCGTCTATCCACTCTATCTCCCGCATAATCTGCATCACAAAACCCTACTGCACAAAAGTCATAAGATTTAGGATACCATAACCCATAATTACAAGTTCCCTTAATGTATCTAATGATGCGTTTAACAGCCGTAAGATGGGATTCTTTTGGGTGAGATTGAAACTTTGAACATACACCCACACTTTGAACAATATCTCGTCTAGAGGAGGTAAGGTACATGAGTGAACCTATCATTCCTCTATACCTTGTTTCATCCACATCTTGGCCATCATCATCCTTTTCAAGTTTTGTGTTAGGATGCATTGGTGTACCCATTGATTTAGAATTTTCTAGGCCAAACTTTTTGATAAGTTCTTTTGCATACTTTTCTTGGTGAATAAAAGTACCACTAGGAGTTTGTTTAATTTGGAGGCCAAGAAAGAAAGTTAGCTCTCCCATTAAACTCATCTCAAACTCACTAGTCATGAGTTTTCCAAACTCTTCACACAAGGAAACATTGGCCGATCCAAATACAATGTCATCAACATAAACTTGAACAAGGAGTATATCATCATTAGATGTTTTAATAAATAAAGTAGTGTCGGTGGTACCCCTTTGAAATTGATTTTCCAACAAGAAGGCACTAAGCCTTTCATACCAAGCTCTTGGAGCTTGTCTAAGACCATAAAGAGCCTTAGTTAGTTTGAAAACATGATTTGGAAACTCATTATCCTCAAAACCGGGGGGTTGAGCCACATACACTTCTCTATCAATAAAGCCATTAAGAAAAGCACATTTAACATCCATTTAAAATATTTTGAAACCCTTATGGGCAGCATAGGCAAGAAGCAATCTAATTGCTTCCATTCTAGCTACCGGAGCAAAAGACTCATCAAAATCTATACCCTCTTCTTGATCGTAACCTTGGGCCACTAATCTAGCCTTGTTACGAACAAATTGTCCATCCTCACCAAGTTTATTTTTAAAGACCCACTTAGTACCCGTTACCTTCTTACTATCCGGATGAGGTACTAGTGTCCAAAGCTCATTCTTGTCAAATTGAGCAAGCTCCTCTTGCATGGCCTTGACCCAAGATGGATCTTCAAGAGCCTGTTTGACATTGTTGGGCTCCATTTGTGACAAGAGAGCAAAGTTGTTAGGTTCGGTTTGCCTTTTGGTGGAAGATCTTGTTGTTACACCTTGAGAGGGGTCACCAATGATGAAGTCATGAGGATAACCCCTCATAGACTTCCATTCTCTAGGCTTTCGGACAGGTGTTGAGCTTTGATGAACTTCTGGTGGTCTCACTGTTTCAGTTTCTTGTGCCTACTCAGGAGACAAAATGGAAATGTCTCCTCCAATCTGACGAGACAAAACTGGGCTGACAGATTCCTCATGTTGAACAGATGTGGGATTTTCTTTGCTTGTTCCAGCTTCTTCACCATCTGAATCATTATCTATCACAGTACTGGGAATTAAGTTAGAATCACAAAAAGTAACATGTATGGATTCCTCTATAGTTCTATACTCTTTGAGATAAACTCTATAGGCCTTGCTTGTGGTGGAATATCCAACAAACATTCCTTCATAGGATTTTACAAGAAGAACATCATTTATGTAAGATAAAAAATTTTTACCAACTTTCCCAACAGCCACTATTTTTCCTTTTGCATCATCACCAAAAGTGACAAGTCCTCCATCATACTCATCAAGCTTTATGAAGAAGGTTGCCTTTCCGGTCATATGCCTAGAACATCCGCTGTCCATATACCACATATTCTCCTTCCTTTTGGATGCTAGGCATACCTGATCTATGTGATCTGCCATAAGACATGGTTGTGACTTGGTCTCGGTTTCTTCATCATCATCATCTGAGTCATTCTCCAAGTCTTCCCATGAAGCCATCAGTTCCTTCTTCTTTCCTCTTTTCGGCTTCTCCTCCTTCTTTAACTTGGGACAATCAGATTTGAAATACCCCATTTCCTTGCAGTTGTAACAGGTTACTTTGCTAAGGTCTTTTTTTACTTTCCTTGAGCTGCTGCCTTTGCCTTTGAGCTTCATCATTTTCCTGAATTTTTTGGCAAATAACACAAATTCATGTTCAGAGGAGTTATCACTGGATTCATCATCCAGAGGGTTAGTCATAGAAGAAAAAGTAATTCCTTTCTTTTTTGAATCTTTTTTCAAATAGGTGTTTTCAAAAGCAAGAAGATTTCCTCTCAAGTCATCACAAGTCATGGAGTCTAAGCTACTGCCCTCAGAGATAATTAAAGCTTTTGTTTCCCACTCTTTTGTGAGACATCTCAGCACTCTCCTCACAAGCACAGAATCAAGATATGTAATTCCTAGAGCATCTAAGCCAACAATGATGATGTTGAATCGTTCAAACAGCTCATCAATAGACTCTCCTTCCTTCATTGCAAACATTTCATACTTTCTGTTCAACATATCTGTCCGAGTCTTCTTTACAATGGTGGTTCCTTCATGAGTGATTTGCAATTTGTCCCAGATTTCCTTTGCCGTTGTGCATTGTGATACCCGTCGGTACTCCTCGAAGCTGATAGCACAGTTGAGCAGGTTTATTGCCTTGGCATTTAACTCCAACTTCTTCCTATCTTCCTCGGCCCAGCTTGCTTCTGGTTTGAGAGTGACTATTCCTTCAGCACTTGTGTTAGTTGGAAATTGAGGGCCTTCCAAGATGATCTTCCAAAGTCTGTAGTCTACTGCTTGCACAAAGATCTTCATTCTCTCTTTCCAATAGGTATAGTTTTTCCCATTGAAAAGAGGCGGTCTGTTGCTTGACTGTCCTTCTGTAAGATTGTAGGACACCAGATTAGAGCCACTGCTTTCTGCCATTTGGATCTTTTCTCCAAGTTGCAAAGCTTGATCTCTTTGAAACCAGGCTCTGATACCAATTGATGGTTTCAGTGGCTAAGAGAAGGGGGGTTGAATCTTAGCCCCCTTTTTGTCTTGGTAACACTTGCTGAGCTTTGAGGAGACTTTTCTGTTTTTATCTCGTCCCTAGCCACGAGACCTTTTACTTTTGTCTCGTCACTTGGCACGAGCTATTTTTGGTTTTAGCTCCTGTGCAGTAGAAAACAGAAATGGCAAAGTAGAGAGAGAAGATTACACCCAGATATATCATGGTTCAGCTGCTAAGTGCCATGCAGCCTACATCCAGTCTCAATCACAACAATGATGGAACTTCACTATAATCAATCTGATTACAAATTGTAAAGTGCTAATCTAACTTACAAGGGGATTCCCACAGAATCATGAAATATAACATAGATGAACAAAGGAACTCTAAGGACATCTATGGCTTTTTCTTTTAATTTTGCACTCTCTGCCTTTTTCCGCTCTATGGCTTTTTCATACAAACCTCACTGTTTGCCTTTTTCCATGAGACTCAAGACATGACAAAATTAAACAGAAAAATACAAAACTGAATACATTGAACGAGAAGAAAATCTGTAAGCTTAGGTAGCTCTGAGAATCCTGTGTCTTGCACTCTCACTGCTTACTTCTAACTCCTTGAATCAAACCGTGGTTGTTCACCCTTTTTATAGAAGGGGGAAGCTTCCACAATTGAAACAAAAACCAAGCTTAACTTCTTTTCCTTCACACATAACCGGTTCGGCTAGAGAAAGAGAAGAGGTAACCCATATAAAACCCAACATGCAAATACCTTTAGTCCTTCCTTGGTCATCATCCTACATCAATCCAAGCACTCCATCATTGGCTTGCTCTACAAGATGAAATTCTGGCCCTTGATGCTTCATGATGATGATGGCTTCATCTGCTCCAATCTCTACCTCTTCCATCACGTAGCCACCCTAGCTACCTTTTATAGTGGTTGAGCAGAATCAGAGACAAGCCATCCCTCCAAGGATCTTCACCTTGCTGGCCGAATCTTCTTCTTCCTTTTTGAGCATGAAGAGCTCGAGAATACCTCACCAAATCTAACCATATTTGGTGAAAATCTCAGCCACAGCATACTTTTATTTTGGTATGTTTTCTTGCCATCATTGTGATGGTCTTGTAGAGTGTTCTTCCTTCACTTCGGTAGCTCCATCTTGCTTTCATGGTTTCTTGGGTAATGACCGAAGCAGAGAAAGAGATGAGAGAGAAGAAAGTATGAAGAAAAGCAATTGAGTGTATCTGAGTAAATTAATTAAAGTGAATTGCTTTTACTTCCCTTAGGTGGAGTAGCGTGTAGCAATGCTAATCCCCATCCTGTCAACTTGTCAAATTCTTTCTCATAGTTCCCATGCAATAAATGGCAATTGAATGAATTTTGGAATCCATCACATGTTTGAATTCTTGGATCCGTTGGAAGCAATTTTGCTTTCTTTCTTCATTGGTTTCGGATCATGCATGAGAAACTTTCATCAAATATAAAATTGGGATTTAGTTGCAACAACATTTAATCTGGCCCAATAATAACATTTGCTTTCCTGATAAAACTTTTTTCGGATCATGCATTGAGCAAATAGGAAAGCATGTTTAACTTGGACTTGTAACCATAATGGATTAATTTGACCCAAGTAACATAATGATTAACTCAGCCATATTCATCATATATTTTTGTATCAAACCAAAGGCTGAATATTTTTTATGTAATTGGGCTTGCATCAGAATTTTTTGTTTTCGGCCCAATTAAAACTTGCATTTCAAAATTATTAATTAATATATGTTAAATGAAAATCAAATTAATAATTTTGTTAATTAAATATTTTAATAATGTTTGTTCATCATCAAAATTAAATTTGAGTTTTCCAAACTCATCAATATATAATCCACATCGCTGTTTTTCAGTAAGTAGAATATTTGGGTTTTAACCATACCCTTGTTTTCTTCTGAAACAGGTTTGCCACTTCTGTTTAAATCTGTATCCAATCTTCGAAACACTTATTAAATATAATCTAATATTGTTCCTTGGTTTTCCTTTCTTTTCTCAGTGAAGATGCCGATAAACTCCGGATACATACCGTCTCTGATCATGGCAGTATGGATGCACTTGAGAAGATGATTGATTCTGGTGATGTTTCAGATGCAGAAGATTCCGGTGATGTCTAATTTGATGATTCCTCTTGATACAAAACATGTTAGTGTTCTGAGTTCCAAAAGGTTAAAGAATGACCTGGTTGATGCAAATTGTAAAATAGCATCCTCCACCATCCCAAAATGGAAGAGTTTTCATTTATTCTACTAAATTAGCACTTTCAAGATCCCGTGAATCACTTTGGGCTTCGTATTTTTGAGCGTTAAGTACGATTTTGATCCTAAGGTACGGATTGAAAATTTTGTTTGTCTTTAATATTCTTTTGTTTACAAAATCATCTCCAAAATTTAACTTAATTTTAAAATCATTCTTTTTACCAAAATTTTAATTTTTATTACCAAATTATTCCTAATTAAAAAAATATATATATATAAAAAAGAGTTAAAGGGTTGGAGAACAGAGAAAAGGAATCATGCTAGGGGATGGATTTTTCAGGGAAGAAGAGGGAGAAGGGAAGGTGGGGAAGAGAATCCGTCGTCGTTTAGTCACTGGTACTTGTCGTGGCTCCTCGTTCGATTGCTGGATCTCGCTGCTGCACGAGGGTGGACATCGCTCACCGCTTGCCGTTTCTGCTTCTCCTCCTCGCTCGCTTGCCGGTCGTCGCTGCTCCTCGCTGGTCACCGGTCGCCGTTGCTCCTCGTCCTCCTCGTCGGTTATTATTGTTCTTTTATTGTTGTTGTTCTTCTGCTTCTAGTTGCTTTTGTTATTGTTGTTCAAGAGGACAGGATTGGACCAATGAAATCTAGCAACAAATCCCTCTAATTAATTTTTCAGGGACAAATCCCTCGAAGAGTCTTGCTGCTTCTACTTTTTATGTTCTTTGATTTCATTGTTCTTCTGATTTTGATTTATTTTGCTTCTAATTGTTCTTCTGTTTTTATTTTATTCTGATTCTATTTATGCTTCTGTTTTATTCTGATTCTGTTTATGTTTCTGATTACATTGATTTTGCTTCAGATTTTATTATTGTTACTGCTGGTGGTATTGTTGTTTTTGTACTTTTGGTTGTTGTTGTTTCATTGTTGCTTCTGCTTCTGCTTCTGGTTGATTTTGAGAAAGAAGGGAAAGAAAAAGAGTATTTTAGTCCGAATGACTATTTTCAAATCAAGTTAAACCTTAGAGACGAATTTGAATATAAAAAAAGTTAGGGACGAAACAAAATTTTAACCCCTACCTTATAGATCAAAATCGTACTAACCTTATTTTTTATATAACTTGTAGATCAGTTTTTAGGATTGATGTTTTTGTATGGAAGAACGAAATAAAATGAAATCATTTGAGATGCGTTTGAACATGGATGTAGTATAATATGGTACTTTTGTGGAGTTAAACCCCAAAATGGTCCTGAGATTGGCGTCGTGCACTAAAATCGTCCCTGAGATTCCAATTGCACTAATTACGTCTCTAAGATTGACAAAAATGCACCACGTTAGTCCCTGACCAATTTTCTATTAACAACGTGACGACATGGCATGATGACGTGGGCTGTTAGTGACACGGGTCACTCTATGATTTGGCCACGTGTAATGGTATGATGATGTGTTGACTAGTAACATGTGGCATGCTGACATGGATGGTTGTACCACGTGTCATAGTACTATTTGGCCACGTGTCTGTTTGTGTCACGTGTCGCAACAGTATTCGTCCACGTGTCATCCATTAGGTCATTATTATAGATGCACCAAATTAGTCCTGACTCATTTTAGTCTCTGAAATTGAATGTCGTATACCAAATTAGTCCCTTCACCAATTTTTTCTCCCTTTTTTCAATAAATTCAAAATTCTCAATATCTTTGAATCCATTAATTTCAATTTTATTTTTTCATATGTTATTTAAATACAAGTGCTTTTATAAAATATTTTTTTTCTTGCGAGTACCCCTAACCGCCGTCTTGGAGTTGACGTGAAGATATTTCAAGCGCCTCCACTACCATCTCCGACCTCTTTCGTCTAGACTGAAGAGGTCGGAGATAGTAGTGAGGATGCTTGAAGTGCCTTCAGTCTAGCCCATTTACACACAACGAAAACGTGTATTTCATAAGAACAAAAAAATTGTGTATTTTAATTCTTAATTTCTTGTTAAAAACACATTTTTTAATGAAAAATATGTCTAATCAATTATATAATTCTTTTTTTATAATAACATACTTATGTATTACAAAATTATATAATTAAAATTAAAATCTTAAAAATTTTGGTAAAAGCACTTGTATTAAACGATATGTGAAAAAATAAAATTGAAATTAGTGCATCCAATATATTGAAAATTTTAAATATTTAAAAAAATGAGAAAAAATTGGTGAAGGGACTAATTTGATGCACGGCATTCAATTTCAGGGACTAAAAATCTAAAATGAGTCACTTAACGCAAAGTAAGAGACTAATTTGGTGCATCGACAATGATAACATAATGGATGACACGTGGACGAATACTGTTGCGACACGTGGCACAAACAAACATGTGGCCAAATAGTACTATGACACATGGCACAACCATCCGTGTCAGTATGTCACGTGTCAACATATCATCATACTATTACACGTGGTCAAATCATGGAGTGACCCGTGTCACTAACAGCCCACGTCATCATGCCATGTCATCACGTCGTTAACGAAAAATTGGTCAAGGACTAACGTTGTGCATTTTTGTCAATCTCAGAGACGTAATTAGTGTAATTGAAATCTCAGAGACAATTTTAGTGTATGATGCCAATTTCAGAGACCATTTTAGAGTTTAACTCTACTTTTGTGTCAACATTAGATTGATCAAATTTGATGTCTCCACTTTCTGTTATATATTACGGAATAATTTATTTATTTATTGTTAGTTTTTTTTAAATAAAAAAACAAAATATATACCGAAGTTATTACATTATCCAATTTCATAATTGTATAAACAGTTAAAAAGTTTATTATATTAGGAAAAAATGTATAAAATAAATTAATGATTTTGATGGATGATATTTTATATTATTAAACCGTATTAAAGATTTGAAAGATAGAATTCTAGTGCCAATGGAAGAGGGAAGAACCGAAGGAGGGTAGAGAGATCTAAAATGCTCAAAGTCCCAGTGAAGATTACATTTCCAAATACACCAACTTATTAAGACCATCCAAAGTACCTCGTACCAAATTACCAAAAGAAGTACCTTAGACAAAAGAAAATAAAATATAAAACAACACAATCCAAGATAAAAAAGAAATTAGAAGAAAATAGCATGACAATAAGAGTAAATAAAAAAACAAAAATAGACAAAAAAGACGGTAAAAGAACCAAAATAGTACACCAAAATGTATAAGAACAGCACCGCACAAAAAACAAAAAAGTATAATAAAAAGACCGTAAGAGAAAATAAAAAAATAAGAAAAAAGACCTTCTAAAGGACTCTGGAAGCTGGGTCCGCCGCAGCTTATGTTGCATTCGATTATTATCATGATGACTGTTTTGATCTTCGTCTGTCACTCTTATTGTCCCATAAAGCGTCTTCTTGGTTCTATCTCCAGGAGTCGTCACGGGCTTCATCCAACGAGACTGTGATCCTCGCATTCTTGATTTGAACATGTCACATAATGCGAATTCTAACCTTCCCCATTCTGACATGACTTCATTTTCCATATTTTCATGTGCTCTCATATACGTTGCTTCCAGCAGATATTCATCCGAAATTGCTAGTACTTCATTAGTATAAGTAATAGATGCCTTCAATTTACCATATGATTTATTACATTCCATGGCATCTTTCTCTATCTGCCTCAATAATTCTTCCAATACAGGATCATCAATGGATTCTTCCTTCTGCGACGATTTCCCCCATATGGATGGAATCTGACATTTCAATAGAACAATGGGAATTATCCTTTTATTGTTATTTATTAAAAAATATGTGTAATATATATTGACTTACAAAAAATAAACAATATTTTAATTATATCATTTTTAATAAAAGACACGATAAAATTCGACACTTACCAAAATATTGTTGTTTGAATAATTTTCTTAAAAAAGGCATGACTTAAAGCCAATGATGCAGTTGACTTGAAACAAATTTTTATTGTAAATAGAAACTAAAATATTAGTAACGCATTTTAGTTATGTATTTAGATTATTTCCATATGTCATATGTTCTCCCGAAAAATTATAACAAAAAAAAAATACCTATGTCTTTAAATAATTCAACATTAATTTGTATCTTTTTATTATCTTTTTGAATTGAAAATTTTAAGAAAAATTTTAACTAAAATTAAAAACAAATAAATACATTTATTGTAATATAAAAATAAAAGTAACTATTGAATTTTTTTTAACTAATTAATTATTAAGATTATTGTTTTTATGATCATACCAATTCAAA
>NC_029792.2:120801703-120818420 GCF_000816755.2 Arachis ipaensis
TTTCAAAAACTAATGAATTCAATTTAAAAAACTATAAAATATTAAATAAACATAAAAAATGAAAAATATAGTCATCGTAATTAACAACTAATTTTATAAGTTTATAATCATTAGTTTGTGGCATAAATTGAAATATAATAATAAAACATATATAAAATAAACATGAAGTGTATTCGTATTGCCTTCCTAAGAATATCTTAGAAAATAAATTTTAATTTTACTAACATGGGATAAAGAAAATTAAAATATCAATAATATTCCTATCACAAAATTGAGATATGATGTATATATTTAAATTAGGAATTCAATCTTAAATTGAGAGCAAATGTAACACCCTCACTATCAGAAGTCACGTTTCCGGCTGCGCTACTCTGATAGCAAGAGGTATTACGACTACTTTACATACTAACTATTAAAATAAGAGCCTGTGACTCGACACTGTATCGCTGATTTCTTTGAAAATCGAAAATAAATACTTTATCTTAAGAAAAATGCAAGCAGGCATAGATTCATATACAAGACTCCTTACATAATATCTCATAATATAATATACATATAGAACATACAACTCCTATCCCTCTTACAAACTTGTAATAACAAAGACGAGGGAAGAAAATAATCTAATTAACACAACAGCATATAAACCAAACTCAGTATAACTCTTCTTTATGCCTCTTCATCTGGTTCCTGAAAAGGTAAAGCTGTAGGGGGGTGAGAACCTAACCACACGGTCTCACCACGAAGTTTCAAAGTTGTCATAAGAAGATATCTAATAAGAAATCTGCTTTCAAGCTTAGTGATTATCATTGCCTTATGAATATTTTAAAAAAACAATAGGCAATCATTCAAAACCTTTTCGATGAAACAAAGTTTAATCTTTCAGAAATCCAAAATCTTCCTTTTCCTATAAGAAAATCTCAATCAGAAATCAACCACGCAACCAAACAACACAATCATTAATTCAGCACCAAAGTTCATTCTCAAATGTAGCACGCCAGGACAAACACAGACAAGACATACAAGGAAAGCACAAGTAGATAGCAGTTACAGCAAATAGTTCAAGTAGCAGTTAAGAACAGTTTAACAATTAGGCAAACCCAAACAAGTTCAAACTCAAGCAAAGCATACAAATGCATATGATGCATGCCTGTCCTATGGCTGATGAGGCTCATCTGTCGGTTATCCAGCCAACCCGACAAGTCTGAATTGTACTTAGACTGTCCCCCGACGTGCATCCCCAAGAGTCTATGTATAGCTTTTTCTCAAATAATCAATATTGCTCAATGGGGGTAACATTCCCGGGAATTTATATAGTGCCCGGTCACACTTACATCGTAGGGTCAACAGAGTATCGAGTTTTCAACCTGGTACACGTGGTGGCAAGCCACGGAACTTAATCCAGGGAACCTCGTATCTCAGATATCATCATTCATAAGCCATTTCATTCTCATAATCAGTATATAATCATTTATCAAGCCATGGCATTCACCTTCATGTAACATTCTCAATCCATATATCAACATTCTCAACATCCTTAACATCATCATCATTTACCAATCCATGTCTCATTTTCAAATTCATTCAAAAATCATATTTCAAAGAAAATCTTTATCATCCTTCTCTCCATTCCGCTCATTGACAACCCCAATTCAAAACATATTTCTTTCTTTGATAAATAAATTAACCTTAAGACATGTAATGTTTAAAACCAAATCTTTTCAGATAATACTTAAAGTGGAACTTCCAATTTTATAAAATTTCGGCAGCATCTCCTCTAAAACTCGGATACTGCCACCCTTTTCGGGTCCCATCCAAACATTTCTCAAATCTTTTTTCAACCATTTCCAAATCTCAAACATTTTCCAGAGTTGAGCCGGTTCCGATACCAAATTATTTTTAAATCAAACCAATTCCAATAGTAAAACTCTTTTTAAAATCAAATCAGCTCAAATAGTAATCCATTTATAAAATCAGACCAGGCCCCAGAATCGATTCATTTATTTTACTAAGTAAACTCCAAAACCAAGAAAAAATCCACTTTTCATAATAATCAAGCAAATACCATTTCAAACCGGTTTTTATCAACAACCATACATCACTCACGCAATCAAGCATCCAATAATCCAGTCCAACAAACCATCACATCCACAAGACAAATATAATCACATAAATATATCTTTTTGCATCAATATCTATTTATCACAACTCTGAATTATAAAATGAATTTTAAGAAAACCCCTACCTCAGTTAGCTGAGTCCACGTAACTAATCGTGATAATTTCCTTTTCTTTCAATTCATGGCGACAATGATAACAATAACCCCCACGGGAACAGCAACAGCCCCGACGCCTCTTACAACAGCCGTGTTAATATAAATTGCAATTACAGTGACTGAAACAGTTTCAAGAAACCCAAGACAAAGGACATGTATCAAAAATCGAATCAGAACAAGCATGACAAAGATAGTAAAACATGTAAATGGCCTAGAATTGAAAAAGATATCCGACCAGAATCATTAGGAATAGCTCTGGTGTTGGCTCTCAGCAGCAGAAGAACAGAAATCAGACCTAGACACCCGTCCTAGCAGCATTAGCCTCACTCCATGTGATTAAGGCAACGGAGATGCCAACAATAATCAGAATAGTGGCACAAACTAGGAGCATAACAGATTTTGAAAGGTTCTAAAATGTAAACTCTTACCGTAATGAAGGAATAATGACTGAACCAAACTGCAGAAAGTTTGGCGGTGGTTCAGGCGGCGGCAGAAACGAGATGGCGATGGACTTTCTGCGGCGGCAGAGAAACTCGCAGTGACCCCTGACACAGACAACCTCAGCAACCACTCTAACGGTGAAAATCGACTTAATAGACAAAGAAGCTGAAGCAAGGTTTAGAGTTTACCAAGCAGACCTAGACATCAGCGGCGGTTTTTGGTGGCAGCGGGGATCCCCAAGCAATTCTGACGGCCACAGCACTGTTTCTAGCGACCACAGTCGCGGCGGCGCAACTCAGAACGGCGAATAGCGGCGGCGACGTCTTGACTCAGCGGCGGCGCAGGAAACAATGGTGCTGGTTGCGGCAGAGCGCGGCGGCTCTTCTCTTCCTCCCATCGTCGGCGGCGACCGTGGCCCCTCCTGGGTGCTTCCCTCAGTCACGCGTTTTCCCCCCTCCAATCGAATTGGCGACGGCGAGGCAGCAGCAGCAACGGCGCCTCCTCTCCCTCGCATGGGTTGCTCTCTCGCACCACCAGATCTGGTCTCTCTTTTCAACTCGGTTCGGCGGCGGTCGGGGCTCAACGTCGAAGGCAAAAAGGCGAGGACAACGGCGGCGCCAGAGACCCCGCGAAGACGGCAACAGACGCGCGCCAATGGCGGCTTCTTCTCCTCTCCTTCCTCAGCTTTCTCTCTTTTTTCCCTCCTGGTGGCGACACAACGGGGCGGCGGCAGTGACGCCCGCCGGCGTCGTCTTCCTTCTCCCCTTCACCTCTTCCGCGGATCCCTCTTCATCCTTTCTCCCTTTCCATTTTTTTTCTTTTTGGTCTTCTGAAGCTGTGGGTTGGGTTATTTTGGGAAAAGGGTATAGCGGTTAAGGCTAGGAAAATTAGGGTCAGGGTTGCCTTTTGGGGATTTAGGGTTTTATGATAAAATTGGAGATTTTTGAGTTAATCTGAAATCTAATTAAATCTCTAAAATTACTCTAAAATATTATTTATTATATCAAAATACTAATTGATTTGAAATCAAATACTCTAATTGAGATTATAAGGTAATATAATTAATTTTCTTTATTTATAAAAATATTAGTATTAAATTCCGAAATCTCAATTATTTAAACCAAATCATATAAAATTCTTATTATTTTACATTTGCTAAATTTTATTATCTAAATATAGAAAATAATTTGATAATTATAAAATCAGATAAAACCTTAAGTTACTTTAAACTCAATTAATCAAAATTTGCTTTAATTTATTTTTAATGAAATAATTTCTGAGGTTAAGGTACTTAATGAATAAATAAATCAAAATTAGCTCTTAATATGATTTTTTCTAAAATTTCTGGGTCTTACAGCAAAAGTGGAACATATGAAAAATAAAGTCAAAATCTCTAAATTCGAGCAGAATAAACATTTCAGAAATCAAACATTTTTCACAGAGTTATGGTAAAATTAAAAAAAAGTGTCAATATAAAAAGTTAAAACAAAAAATATACTATTTTGTCACTTAGGCTAAATTAACTAATTTGGCCAACATGTACCTAAGAAAATCCGTCTAAAAGACAGTTAACAAAGGATCAGTTACAAATTGTTTCATAGAGAAATTGCATAAGAATTCAAGCATGCACATGCATTCATCTAAATCCTATAAAATATTCACTTGCCAAAAGCAATTAGATGAAGCAATAGCCTAAAATGTGGAATAAGATTTTAACATCATAAAGGAGCTACTTCACTTTATTGAATTTCAAAGAAATAATTGAACTACAAACATAAAAGACTACACAATTAATTTGCCTAGCGGCTAATGATATTGTGTCCACACTCCACACCCTAACATTTTATTAATTACATGAGAAATAAGTCCAATACAAATGCACAAAGCATTCCATACAGAAAATAAAAACATCTTAATCCACACATCTTCTACATCACAACTCAAAATATAAAATGCTTACATGGACACAACTAAAATATATAATGCCCTATTAGTCCTAATCAGTAGCTCTAGTTAACTGGCATGGGCAGTCATCTCATTTAACACGCAGACTCATCCCCAGAGCCATGAGACTCATCAAATTCCAACATCAAGGATCTTCTCAACCTCTTCCAAGGGAAGATGCTTCTCTTTCCTCCACAGAGCATTGGTTTAAGATCAACCACATACTCCTAATTTTAAAAAAATGTATGAAAATTGAAACCAAATTATAGAGATAATTACAGATAGCCGTAGTCAAAAGAATCCAAAAATAAAAGTCAATACCCTTTCAGAAAAATAATTTAACATTACTCACCTCCTAACTTTCATCAACTTCATCACATGAATTTTTAGAATGATCTAATTCATTTAACTTGTCTCTCACAGCATGAATAGACTTTCTGTTGAGAGGACACTATTATAGCACATAAGAATAGTTTGAATTTGAACGGGCTCAAAAAAAGGGACAAAATGGAATAAAATAGCGAAACTGCTATAAATCCTATACCCTAACCTAATATTAGGAGAGAAATACAGCAAATATAAATAGAACAACTGCTCACATCGAAGAATGAGAAGGACAGACTTGGAACCCTATATCCTAACCTAATATTAGGAGAAAAATACAGCAAAAAAGTGTGAAAAATAACACGTAAATCAACACGGCTCCCTCTAAACCCTAACCTAATGCATAGATAAAGAGAGAGAAGAGAGAGAAGAGGAAGAGAACAAAAACAACACGATGTCAATATAACGATAAAAGCAAGAATCAAAACAAAAAAGCCTATGCATAAATCTAGGGGATGACAGGCTTAGGTAATGAGCACACCTTTTTGCTATGCATAAATCTAGGGGATGACAGACTTAGGTAATGAGCACACCTTTTTGTTTAAATATCATGATTTTAGTAGGCTTTCTATATAATTAGATTTTCAATAAAAAAATATATCATATTCCAACGAAGATACACACAAGCTAATTATTTATTTAACTAAATTTTCAAGAGATAGGGCATCAATAAACTTAGAAAATTATGCTAAAAGGAAAGCAATAAAATATACAATCAAGAAATTAAGAGATAAACAAAAGAGAGTAACAAATAAGGATAAACTACTTACTAATTTTATTCCAACAATGAGGGAAACAAAATATGTATTTATAAAGTAACTAATCAAGAATATAAAAAACTAAAAATAAATTTATTAACTTATTTTTTACTCACGTATGAGCTTTCATATATTAGAAAAAATAAAGATTATAAACCCACTTAAAAGAACACAAAAATAATTTTATAAAAATAAGCAAGTAGTTGTATTGAAAAAATGTTTATGATACCTATAAAATCAACATGGGCATCATATAGAAATAACAACCCCTATTATTTACCCCTTACAGAAACAGAAAACAAAAACATGAAAGATTCAATCAAGGAATAAAGAAATAAACAAAAGAGAGTAACATACAAGGATAACCTTCTTACTAATTTGATTTTAAAAAATACGACAACGAAATATAGAATATTCCACTTTTTTAACACAGGAGCTTTTTGAAATTAAATGCATAAAAATGTATCACTTGTAAAAATGTTTCAAAAATTCTCTAAAAATAAACATTAAAAAACACACAAAAAAACATAATCAGCGTTAATTAGAATTAAAAAAAAAAGGAAAGAAAACTATATTTGACTCTTAATTCCTTTGTGTACAAAATTTCAAAAGAAGAAAAATGGCAAAAGTGTTGATGATAATTGTAAAATCAATATAGACCTCATACAAATAACAATCCTCATTAGAAGAAAAAAAAATAAAAAGGCAAAAATCTAAACCTGACTATAAATTCTTTTCAATACAAAAAATCAGAAAAAAAATGTTCATGATACTTATAAAACCAACATGGAGCTCATATATTAACAATCCCGAGCATTTACTCCCACAGAAACAGTAAACAAGAAAATGGATCATTCAATCAAGAAATAAAAAAATAAACAAAAGAGAGTAAAGCCAACACAAAAAAAACAAAGAAATAACCCTAAAGAGAGAAGATATCAAATAAAAGCCAGCATGTTATAAAATTCACAACAGTAGTGTTAATTATACAAATAATTACTAAGTTAAAAAAACAAAATTTTAGTTAAAAGAAAAAAATAAAAAGGCAAAAATATAAATCTAAGTATGAATTCCTTTCACTGCAAAAATCAGAAAAAAAAAATGTTTATGATACTTATAAAATCAACATGGAACTCATATTAATAACAATTCCGAGTATTTATCCCGTAGAAACAGAAAACAAAAAAATAGATCATTCAATAAAGAAATGAAAAAGTAAACAAAACAGAATAAGGCCCACAAAAAATAATACAGAAATAACCCTAAAGATACATAAGATATCAAATAAAGGCCAAGATATTAGTCCTCTCCTGTGTATGCATGAATTCTGTACAAAATGACTAATTTATGATTTTAAAATTCTGAAAAACAGCTTATGCTTTCTTAGTTTTTAAACCTTGGTAATTTTTTTAATTAAAAGAATCAAAGCAAGATGCATCATGCACAATAAAGCACAAGACAACCAGCAAGATGCATTTAGAATTAGCATGCTATAGCGAAAAAAAAAAAGTAAAAACTGAAGAATGATTTACCCTTTCGGACTAAACGAAGAAACCACTCAGTTGCCTCTTTGGTTTATTAGGATCTTTTGACACTTTTCACTTCCCATCTTTTTCATTGCCTTTGAAGACACTCATTCTTTTCTTAGTCCCAGCAAACCTGACAACACACAAACATCATCAAATAGCACGAGACACCCAAATATAAATATTTAACGCCTTAAATTTCATATAAAAATAAGTAAGTAGTAGTATAACTTACTTGCCCAAAAAGCCTTTTCTCCCAAACCAAGAGCTGCTCCACAATTAAAGAACAGGCGAGTCAGGAAAAAAAGTATATAATAGTATCCAAGTAAAATTTAAGTGGTGTACAATTATGTATATAAGCGTATGTCAGTTACCACATTCACAACAGCAGCGCTTATTATACTAATCAAATATGGTTACTAACCTACGACACGTAGCGTTAATCAGAATTTAAAAAAAAATAAAAAAAACTAAAATTGACTATCAATTCGTGTGTGCAAAATTTCAGAAAAAGAAAAATGAAATCAAATGTTCATGATATTTGTCAAATCAACATGGATCTCAAATTCTTACTAATTTTATACAGATGAAATCTGGTTACTAACAACAAATAATTTTAATATGAAAAAAAATAAGAAAGGCACAAAGCAAAATTTCACTCTCAAATCTTTTCTGTCCAAAATTTCAGAACAAAAATAAAAAAAATATTTATGATACCTATAAAATTAGCATGGACATCATGTAGAAATAACAACCCGATTATTTACCCCAATAGAAATAAAAAACTAAAAAAAAAAAAATAAAAGATTCAATCAAGAGAGAAAGAACTAAACAAAAGAGAGGAAGGCCCACAAAATATAACAAAGAAATAACCATAAAGAAATAGAAGATATCAAATAAAAGCCAACATATTAGTCCTCCCCTTTATATGCATGAATTTTGTATAAAATGAATAATTTGTGATTTTAAAATTTTGAAAGACAGCATATCCTTTCCTAGTTTATAAACTTTAGTAATTTTTTAAATTAAAAGAAGTCTTATAGTTGTGAAACAACTTTAGATTTTTTTCACCACCATTGCATTTTTAAATGAAATTCATTGACCCTATCAGATCCACTTTCACAAACATTTTTACTGCATTACTTGGAGAAGAAGCAGGAAAGGAAATAATGGGAGATTCATGTAAAAATGTTTAACAAATTAAGCTCCAAAGCTACATTCACAAACCTGAGAATAAGTAAGTTGGCAATCCTATCAATTTGCTCCCCGTATGCCGCTGTATTTATTCACTCATCTCTAACTGAATTATTCTGCCTACTAAAAATATATACAAACAATTTCAAGTGATGAAGTAGTTACCACAAGTCCACAATAGAATACTTGCCAACCAATAAAAAATAACAGTCAAGATACATAGTATAAGGAGAAAATGAAATGAAAAGCTCTCGAGACAGATAACAATACAGTGAAGATGCTTGGTATAAAAAAATCATTCACATAGAATCATGTATAATTAAATAAAGAAATAAAGAAGTCGGAAAAAAAAATAAAAGCTCCAAATAATACACCAAGACTGAGAACAAAGAACAAAAAAACATCTGAGATCTTGGAATGGAAAGAATATAAAATTAAAAAATTTGGAAGCTCATCATATAATTGGAGATATTTTAGTATTTTCAGCTCCACAAATAACCTCCAAAAGACAAATGAAAAATCAAAACGAACAAAATAAAATTTCAGTTCTTTAACTCAATTGTAATAACATCCCTTGGCTTAAAGGCATTCATGGTATGTATTTGGTTAGGAATTGGCTTTAATTTGAAAGCATGTCATGTGACTAAATAAGTACTACCCAATTCAAACAACTAAATGGTATGTGATAAACACAGAACAAAATTTATTTATTCGAACAACTAAATAATGTACCTTACCTTCTCCCCATAAATTTCATATTTTGCCTATTTGGTAATGGCATGTGATAAATACGTAACATAACTTATATTAGTACACTCAGTAAGAATACCATATACCGTTTTATGGTGTTTAATGAGATGAGAAAAAATCTAGAAATCTCTTTTTTCCCAAATCAATGGACATTTTCTGATCAAATGAGTAGTACATTGACATAATTACAATACAAAGTAGTAACATGAATTGATCCCTTATGCAATGCTAAATATCTATCAACCAATTATATAAATCAACATTCTAAATCCTAGTAACAACATATGATGACATCTAAAAAGAATGGTTTCAATCTCGTACCCTTTGAGTGACAACAAAAGGAAATTAGAAAAACAAACTTAATATCCAACAATTCTTATTATAAGCCTACTATTTTTCTCATTCAGTAAACTTCTTTTGTTTTTTTCACAGCATTAATGGATACATTCTCTAAACCAAACAAAATATTTAAATGGCATAATTTCAACATAATAATCACATTTAATTTTCATTAGCTCCACAATAGCTTAAAGGACTTAATCTATTATAATCTTATTGGCCTATTTAAAAAAAAAAAAAGAGAAAAACCAAGACCTCCTAAAAAGTGAGAGAGTATTTTAAACAGGTTCCAAATAAAAATCGTGATGCACGCCTATATATAAATAATAAGGCACAAAGGTGAAAAATAAAATGAAAAATAACAAAAAACAAAGTAATATGAATGAAGAGTCATATTTAGCACTGGCACCGCCGCCACTGCAAAACCAGAGCGGACCATCAAAAGCAAATCGTCATCCATCACGCCTATCACTCATAACACGTCAGAATAGAGGGAAACAAAATATGCATTGATAAAATAAGTACCCAAGAAGATAAAAATCAAAAGATCAGAGAAACAACAGAATAAAATAAAGGAACCCAGTGGTTGAAATTACACCATACAGATTTTTAAAGAATTTTTCACTGTTTTAACACAATAGTTTTTCAAAATTGAATGCATAAAAAGGCATAATTCAACATTTAGAAATATAAGAGATAAATAGCTACAATCTGAAGTAAATGGTAAAAAAAAAAAAAGACAAAACAGCAACACTTGTTAATTATTTAGTTCAACACCCAAGAAAACAGAAGGGAAAAAAAAGATTCAGACAAGGAAAAAAGAAATAAATAAAAGAGAGAAACAAATAACTATAAGTTTCTTACTAATTTTATTTCATAAGAGAGGCAAACAAAATATGTATTTAGAAAGTAAATAATCAAGAAGATAAAATACCATAAAATCAGAAAACCAGAAAAAAAAAACAATAAACCAGTGAATACAATTGCACCCTCTAAATACATTAACTTATTTTTACACACCTATAAACTTTCACATATCATAAAAAGGTAAAATTTATAAACCCACACAACAGAAAACAAAAAAATAATTTATATAAAAAATAAGCAAGTAGTGGTCTTAACGTAACTTACCCAAAAGTATTTTATCTCTGAACCCAAAAACTGCTGCACAATTGAAGAACATGTAACTGACAAAAAAAAAAGGCAACAAAACCAAATTTGCCTCTCAATTCCTTTGTGTCCAAATCTTTGGGGGGATGAAATAAAATGTTAATGATACCTGCAAATTCAACATGGACCCCACAAGAACACTAAATAGTTTTATAAGAAACAAACCAGCTCTTTTCAATGAGATAAAAATTAGAATAAAGAAATGAAGGAAGTAGGTAAAGAAGGGTTACTTCGCGACTTTTTGAAGGCTGATGTAGGCTTCGAGCACATTGGATTGCGTTATTCACAGGATTTTGGATTTCTCTGAAACACAAAATAGAGAAAATACATCATAAAAAAGGGAAGGAATATCATAGCAACTTGCAACAATCCAGATGGAAATCAAGACACAATTTTTCACACTTCAACCAGGAAAGCAAAAACAGATCGAAATAACACGAAAGAAAAATGAATATTTTTGTCTTAAATTAATAATTAATCTTAAATAATTAAAGAGTTATCTTTATCTAACCAAAGTAATTAAGTACCTAAAATTAGCTAATTACCATACAATCAAATTAAATATCAATGAAACCCGTTAAACCTTAAAACCCAATGATAGAACAGCACAAGCAATACTAAATTAGTGTTTTGCATCATCCTAATTAAGACACTTGTTTCCTTTTTATTCTAGGAAGATCAGATGCAAATAAAAAATGACAAAAATATGGCCCCATAAAAAGGGATAGTTAAGAATGAAGGTGAAATATATCAAACTTACACCGGGGACAAGAACAGGAAGGCAGAAATTATGTTTCCTAAGCAAGACAAAAGAAAGTAATTAAGATCAATGATGATATAGTAGATACAATTGAAGTAACTAATTAATTAGAGTACGTGAGCGAGACCTAAGATGCCGACAACAGTTCGAGCGATTTCTCCTGAGCATGCATATTGATTAAAAGTTTTCAATATACAAACTCTAAAATCACAATGAAACCATCTCATCAAAGCATTATATGGTTAAGCCGCAAACAAAAAGTAAACTGCTCCATGTTCATCTAGTTCTTATCAATTCTTTTAAATTATGGAATATATATTTTTCAAGTTTATTGAATGATAGAAAAATGTCAGCAATTGAGATTTTAATCAAAAGAAATGCATTAGACTTAAAAGAATGTTAAAATCCAGTAAAAGCCTTGGTGAGAATTGCATACACCTTACTCAAATCACTACCAACCCATCAAATATAAAATCTAAAAAAATTCATAAAAACAGAAGCGCTTTTGTCCAATTAATAGATACTGAGAAACAAATATTAATATTCTACGGTAGATGCAATACCTTTAAAGAGTAATAAGTTTCAAGAAACCAATTTACAAATATAGTAAACTTTTTTCTCAATAAAATTTACTTGAATGAAGTCATAACATATAAACATATGAAGACAAAAGAATTATTTTATAGAAGATCATACAAACTGTCTGATTTACCTAATTCCATTGGCAACAATGAAAGAGTCTATAGTTTTCCCAAATCTATGAAAAGTTACCACTCCCCAATGTACTTCCTTTGCCTACTTCACCACCTCAATGATCTCTATAACAATTCCAACTTGGTTGATCTACATTACAATGGGGTATATAAAATGCATGAGCTTTAGAAGTGAATATTACGATATGTACTTTTGGTCACCATAGCAATTATCACTATCATAAGACTGGTATTGCATGTATCTCAGTCTCTATAGACTTGATAAAAATAAGGTCAATGGAGAATAAAAAAAGAAAAAAAAAACAACAAAGGTCAATCTGTTTGAGCTTTGTTTTCTTTCTTAATTTCATGTTCTAATCTCCTTTTAATATATATTTTTTTAAGTCACAAACTTATAGGAGGATCAGAAATTGCATCAAAGATTATATGTAAATTTAACAAAACAATAAGTTCATACTTGCACTTCTATGTCGTGATTTTTAACGGCAATGGAAGAACAGAAAGAAAAAGTAGCAAAAAATCAATTAAAAAATGAACTTATCAACAGAGGTAGTAGCTATTACCATGAAATTGAAGTTTGAATGAATGAAAGCGTTGCAGCCGCAGTGGTTTGTTCATTGCTTATCTAGACATTGGGTTCTTCACTTCTTCCTACAATCTTACAGCGTACATCATAGCAAAGAGTAACTTCTGGATTCTGTCTAATTGGCTGTTTTTGGACTTTGCTCTGTATTTATAATTATTGTAAAAATTAAATTAAATTTATGCACGTTTAAAGATAGACAAAAACAAAATGCATAAGTAAATACTATAGAAATCCATGGCAAAGGAAGAACAACATAAAAAATAGAAAAATAACAATTAAAAAAATTAATTTATCAAAAATAGCTCATGCAACAGTTTTTTAATATGGGTAAAAAACTTATAAACTCTATCTTCTAATGTATTGCATAAAGAAGCAACTTTTTTCAAACTCTGGATATCCAAACATCTCTATTAACGAAATATGATTAATTTTATGAAGAAAAAGTGAGAACAATTTTGAACTAAACAAAAGAACCCATCAAAGTCCATTTAAATCACTTACCTTAAGAAGAAGAGCATTACATGCATACTCTAGTACTGCTCTCTCAATGCATTTTGCATTAGACATCAAGAGATCATCTCCAACTAACTGCACAATATTGTAATGAGTAAAAACCATTCAAATAAGATTTCTTATGAATAACATCTCATTGGTAACATGTTTAGTATATTTCTAAAACTCTAAAAATATGAATAAAGTTCTTTATAATTTTACTCGTTTTCTGAATTTCTAATAATGAAATCCTAATAGTGTCCTGCTCACAAATACAACAATTGTAAAAAACTTCTAATTTGTATGCTTATTCAATATGACTATATTTTTTGAATTTCTTTTACCATGTGCAGGAAGTTGAAGATCACGGCCAAAAGATACCACTGGTATTTTTCTAAGAGATGAAGATTCCTGCAAAAAATCAGAACAAAAACCTTTAAACAAAAATTTCTTAAGTCCGTATGTTGGTTCCAGCTCAAATAATTGACCACAGAAAATTTTCAAATATTTCCAAACCTAAATCATTTTCTTCAAATCAAATCCAGCTGATATAAAAGTATGGCCTTTGTTTATTTGTTTTGAGTTAAAAAATATATATGGAAACAGCAACGGAAACGAATTACTTTTACAGACTCATCGTTCTCAACTTCCTTCCTCATCATGGATATACCTATCTGACGACATGTAAAAGAATAACATAATGCTTTTGCAGTATTTTTCTTTTGACTAAATTAAAAATTTAAATTAATCTATCAAAGGCATAAAAAATCTTTATGAGTACCTAACAAACTTGTTTTCATAATGGTATTACCTAGTCTTTAGGCAATCTGTATAATAATATATAATTCCAATATCCACCCCCCAATTTACAAACAGGAATGTCAAGAACAGCAGGATTTGAAACATTGAGCTAGGGGTGCACATGGGCCGGGTGAAGTCGGGTTTGATGTGACCCAGACCCGACCCGAAATATACACCGGGTCTATTTATTAGACCCGAACCCAGCCCTAGACCCGATGAAACCAATACACTTTCGGGCCACAATTATACCAGGTGAAAACCGGATAAAAACCGGGCCGTTAACATTACATTACGTTGATACCTTCTTATAAGCTAGCATGTAAAAAAATTCAAATTTTCAAGACTCCAACTATTAGTTAACATGGTAAAATTCACTTAGAAAAATATAACAAGAACCAACCCTTCTTCAAAATTAAAGCATAACCACAATCAATACTAATATTGTCTCACAATCAATACTAATATTGTCTAATAATACCAAATATTTAAATGAATACGTCTAAAGTCTTATGCATTCTAAATATAAAACATTAATTTATAGTCTTATAATGACTAATAACACAAAATATTAAGGTTTACAATACTTAAATTCCACATAAGAATAGTCATGATCTATCACTAATAACACAAAATATTAATTGTGTATGATGACCGGGCCACCGGGCCGATTTCGGGTGACCCAAACTATGGCCCGGACCCGACCCGAAACAATGACCGGGTCTATTTTTGAGACCCGTACCCGACCCTAGACCCGATGAAATCACACCAAATTAGTTCCTAAAGTATTCAGGACCGGGCCGGGCCTTCGGACCGGGCCGGGTCTGTGCACCCCTACATTGAGCAACTGCAAAACACGATCATAGATCAAGTTATGGTAAGATTAGGATTGTATGATAAAAGATAAGCTCAACTTATTTGCAAAAGTCACTTGATATACTGGAGGAATGATCAAATATAAAAATCTAAACTTAAAAAATCTCCAAGATATGTAAAATAAATGAACTCTTAAGGGATAATATCAAAATACTTATACAAACAGTAAGAACACACAACTTAGACAACATAATAGAACATATACATAAGAAAGGTGGGGAGAAAGGAAAAGGGGTACGAATTCTTTTCTCCCCTGTTTTCTTATATCGTTGTCGGCTTTATAATGTACCATGGCAAGAAAAGATTTTGAGGAGCCTCCTAATAAGCTTCCTACCTATGAGTGTTGATAACCTTATCTTATATTAGACCAAGAATACAACCAATCATTTCAATTAGAAACCACAAAGAAAGATCTAAATTGAAGCTCATAGCAGCGTAGACAACAACCCAAAATATAGACACATATGAATGAAGAATAAGTTATCAGATTTAGAGTTGAAGTCTAAATTGACCAAATAAAAAGAAGCCACTGTAAGTTTGTTAATAAAGCCAAATTTAAATTTGCATTTTGTAAATAAAGCCAGAATATTATTTGAAAAAATAGAATCTAGAATATCACTAATTATCTGATCTAACCTAACTAACAATACTTGAATATAGTAAAATTAGGCTAAATTCTTTGCAAGCTTTCAGCATAAATTTGTAACAAAACCTATAAAGTAATAGAAGCACTTAAAAAAAATACAGAAAACATAGTGAACAGAAGCTCCACAATAAATGCTCACATAAAACAGAAATGACTGAAAGCAAGAATGTAACAAAGCAGTTAAGGACTGAAAGGAGCTGTAACAACAGAGCAGTAAAAGAATCGAAAGCTAGTCATTCATCCCTCTTACACTAAATTAACAAATTTTTTAAACTACAACTTGAGGTGTATGCAAGCCTTTCAATTAGAACCCTGCAAGAGTCTTCAAATTTGAGTTTAATAGTTGAACATTTAAAATTCTAACTTATATTTAAGCTAAAAATCTAACCTAAAAGGAGAGTATGAGACATAGTCAAGACCAATTTGAGCAAAGAATGCAATAGAAGATGGCTTCCACCATCACTACAAGAAAAAGCAATATTTGTAACAAAAAAAATTGTTACAAAAAATCAAAATTTTGAAACAAAAGGATTTTGTAACAAAAAAAGGGGTCGTTGCAGTATGTCCCGTTACAAAAAGTTTTTGTAATAAAAAATGGAATTGTTACAATTCAAAGTAATATTTTGTAACAAATTTTTCTGATACAAAAAACTAAAAGTCATTACAAAAGTGATAACAAATTTTGATCTTCAAAATATTTTTCGTAACAATTTAAACTTTTGTGTCATAATATTTTGTTACAAAATACTACTTACTTTTGTAACATTTTTTATTCTTAGTTACAAAAATAGAAAATTTATTTTAAAATATTTAATTAAATAATTGATATATCAATTAATTTTCTAAACACGCTAACTTAACATTTATATAATATATAATCATATAGATAATTAGAATATCTTACATGTCATTAAGATTCTTTTACAATAAAATAAGTTCTACAAATTCAACTAAACACAACTTTTTCCTAACATAAAATTGTATCATATCGGATTTATAATTCTTGATTCTTCTAGCATATTTCAGTCAATATAAAGTCTAGCATGTTGGCATCAATTTTGTACCCCT
>NC_029792.2:120818744-120890967 GCF_000816755.2 Arachis ipaensis
GTTGTATCATATCGGATTTATAATTCTTGATTCTTCTAGCATATTTCAGTCAATATAAAGTCTAGCATGTTGGCATCAATTTTGTACCCCTGCAAATATGAGCAATGAAAACCAAAATTAAAAAATCACATATAACACTATCTTCATCAGAGTAAAAATAAAATTAGAACTTACAAGTTAAAATTAACTAATTCTTTAAGAATCTATTCTCAAAGGTTAAAACTAGTCAATCAAGAATGCAAATTATCAAAAATTGACAATTCAATATATAAACTCGGCCTAATTAATCATAATTCAATTCATTAAATTTACTTAAGTATCAATTGTCTAAAAATCACTACAAAGCACAATTTCCACCAAAGTCCTCATAACAAATATACTTGACTTTTGGAAATAGTTTGGAAATAGAAAAGTATAGCAAGAATGGAAAAATAAAACCGAATAACAACTTGACAGCTAAGCCACACTATCTTGAACTTTTTGACAGCTAAGCCACACTAATCCAGAGATCTCTTTTTCCACCTAATTTACTTTTATATGATTTTTTTTAAAAACCGGCTACTGATTTAGTACACTTCAGAAAAACAGCAAGCAGTAACCAATTTAAAAAAATCATATAAAATCCATCTTTTGTTGGATTCTCCTAAATTTTAGTGTGGTTGAACTAGAATTACCCATATTTCACCCAGTTCAAGTCCCAGAGAATTTTCACTTCTCTAGAAAAAGTTATGCATCTTGAAATATGATTTTGTTTTAAGGAAAGGATGCTGTCACAACAGTGAACATCCCTGCTTCCAGAAATCACAACTTTCTCTACAAAACTCGAATTATCCTGAAATTTGGACATAAAATACTAGACATCCTAATATTTCACCTCTTTTTTTGTTTCACCTCAAAAGAGTTTCAGAGTATTGAGATATGTGGTTTTGAAATTGCTGTCCAGAATTTGGACAGTAATATTTCTGCAGAAAATGACCATTTTCTAAAAATCATATCTCCCAAACCACACATCGAAAAATTCTAAAATTTTAGAGAAAAAATATAGACATATCAAATTATTATAGAAAAATAATTTCACCCATTTTAAGTGACTAGATTTCTCCCAGTTTTGTTCACAAAATGCTGTCCGAAACTGTATAATTCTGCAACATGTAACCTTGGGTTTTGAGAGGTCAAAAATTGATTCCTAGCTTTTCATTCACTCTAACCTTGCATTCTAACTTTTTTTATCTATTGTGACTTGTTAAAAAGATTAAATTAGCCTAAAGTGCTCAGGATTAACAAATCACCATTTTTGGTTAGTTTTCACATTTAAGCATACTCATATGAAATCAACAAGTTCTGCATTACTCAACACAATCCAGCCACAAATCACTCAAACAATTCACATATATTATCATCAATTTACTGCATCATATATACCAAATAGTCCAACATCATCTCAAATAATCATTAGCATGTATCATCAATTAATTCAATAATGAAACTTGGCTTTTAGCCTTTCAACAAATTCTACACTCTAACAAACAGAATTTTCAGCATCACCATCATTTAATAAATCAAACACAGCATCATTCAATCAATTTAAACAAAAAAAGTTTTCTAAAGTTGCAATAATCAATATTCTATACACGCATCCTCATCACAGAAACTATACACGCATCCTTAATAAGAAATTCTAATCAAAATTCATAAATTTCAATAATCAAAATTTTATAATCAGTACAATTTAACAATTCATAGTATTTTTTTCTTTGAAAATCTCTTTGCAGGAATAATCACATTTTGTTTTACATGTATCTTCTTCTTGCTATCAATTCAGCTACATAACTTGGATGCAGATGGCTTTAAATATTAGTATTTACACAGCATCTCATCAATTTTAATTCCATATATATAATAAATTAATATATCATTCCATCCATCAGATTAACCATCATCTAAGTCTAAAAATAAGACATGACTTAACGTTTTTTTATATACATGAAAGGGGGTTTGGATGATTGACACTAACAGGAACTCAGGAAGAACAAAATCAATCAATATTATAAAGCCTTAATCAAAACACTAACAGGAACTCAAGAAGAACAAAATCAAAACAATTCACTAACAGGAAGAGAAGAGAAGCAAATTTCAAATTTACCTAATCAGAACTTCTAATAACCAAATCCCAAATTTTAGAAGAGAAGCAATCTTAATCAGAAATTCTAAATTTCCAATAATCAGAACACTAAATCCCTAATCATAAATTCCAATAATCAAATCCCTAATCAGAAATTTTAATAACCAAATCCCTAATTAGAAATTCAAAACACATAATTTACCTGAACTGAACTTGAGCAGGGGCTAGAGAAGAGAAGAAGACCAGTGGAAGAAGTAGTCGTTGTCGCCGTCGTCCTTCAGGCCTTGAGGATCAGAGAAGCTCCGTCGCTGTTTGCAGTTATTTGCCATCTGAAAGAATGCTTCTCCTCCAGACTTCCAGCAGCAGATCCGGCAAGACACAGCTCCACCGACAGCACCAGGAAGCACGATGATGACGGCTTGGTGAGACGCGACAGCGGTGGAGCATGATGACAGCGGAGGAGCATGATGACAGCGGTGACGGCTTCGTGGTGGCATTGCCCTTCACACACGCTCTCTCTCCTCTTCGTGATTCTTCTCAGGCTACAGAACCGGCTTGATAGAAGGCAGAACAACGACTGGGCAGCGACGAACAGTAGACTCCAAGGTGGCGACAGCGCAGTGGCGCTACGGACAATCCCTCTTCCTCCCTTCTCTTCTCCTGGCGCAACTCTCTTTTCCCTCTTCCCTCTTCCGTTTCTTTCTTTCTTTCATATTTCTGTGTGTGAATGTGTGGAACAGGTGACCCCTGTGTGGCTGGGTGTATGTGCACGCTGAAGAGGGATGGGGGTTCTAGGGTTAGGTTTTCTTAAGGGTTTGTAATTTTAATTAAATTAGGGAATAGAATATTCATTAAAAATATAATTTAATCTCTTTAAATTACTTTAAAACATTAATTAAATTATCAATTTGTTAATTAATTTTTAATAAGTATTCTAATTTAAAATATAAGATGATATAATTAATTATAAAAATTAAAGTATTGAATTCTAAAATCTCAATTATTTAAATTAAATAGTATAATTTTTTTTTCTTTTACAACTACTAAGTCTTATAATTTAAATATAGAAAATTATTCAATAATTATAAAATTCAGTAAAATTTTTATTTTAATTACCAAAATTTGATTTAATTATTCTCAATGAAATAATTTTTGAAAATAAAATCGCTAATAAATAAATAAATTTGGAATCAACTCAGAATAGGATTTTTCAAAAGTTCTGAATCTTACATAAATAATTTTTTGAAAATAAAACCATGAATAACTATAATAAATCACAATACAAATAATTTATTATTTATTTTCTAACAATCGCAGATTTTACCGGCTTAATGATGAGTGTTAGGTTAAGATGGGTTTAGGACTAGTAGAGAGAGAAAAAAAACTAGAGCTCTATATTTTATACTTAAGGGAGTTTTTCAAAATTTTATTTAAAAGGATGAGGATGGCAAACAACAAAATAAAAAATAAAGGTGAGGGTTAGAATTAAAATTTTTATTTTTTATATTTATTTTTATTTTTAAATTTTAATTATTTTTATTTATGTTTAATAATTAATTTTTTTAATTTAAAAATTTAATTTTTAATCAACATTTAAGATTTAATTATTAGTAAAATTATATATTAATTTTGAAATAAATGGACATTTTGTTACAAAATATTTTAAACTTTTGCAACAACTTCATCTTTTGTTAAAAAATATTTTAAAATTTTGCAACAAAACAATGGTTCATTACAAAAGCCAATATAATTTGTAACAAAAAAAATCAAGTCGTTACAAAATATCAAAACATTATTATTATGTAAGAGTTACTAATTTTTGTTACAAAAGAATAATTTTTTATAACAATTTTAAATTTGTTACAAAGTTTTTGTTATAAATGTTCAATTTTCTTGTAGTGCATGCTCTCCACATATTCCAACCTGATAAACCAACTCAATGCACTGAAACATATCAAAAAATGAATTCAATGAGATAAAAATTAGAATAAAGAAATGAAGGAAATAGGTAACAAAGGGTTACTTCGCAACTTTTCGGAGGCGGGTGTAGGCTTCGAGCACATTGGAAAAAGGAAAGGAATATTTTTTCCATATAACCAACTAATCAAGATGCCAAATGTAACATCCCAACTTTTTGAATCAAATCATTATTTAATAACTAATTAATTAATTAAAATGGTAATGATTTAAGATTTGAATTTAAAATTTAAACATATAAAAGCACTAGTGGTAGTAAATCTCTAACCGACAGTAAATAACCTTTTAAAACATAGTCATAACTAATTCTACATTTATTAGATTTGAATGATATTTTGTTATATGAAAAGATAAGAATACTAGCTCTATTCCTTAATTTCAGTATAAAATTAAATTCAAATTAAATTAGATAGATAAATCGGTTACGAGTTCAGAGTAGAAAATCGCACTCTTATCAGCCAGCCTGATATACTAACAGTATTTTGAGAATATGTCAAGCTGTGGTTATCCGATTTACTTTGTTTAAGATTCGTTTTAAAGCTAATTCAATTCTCTATAAATTTGTCTCTAATAGATAATTCCAAATTCTAAACGTAGAAAAAGTTATAGGTCTCACAAAGTGACGATCTAGATTGAAGATTTAAATGCCTCCTAACATAATCTGCACATACCTGAGAGCTATTTGATCCTTCCTTTCTCATTCTATTCCCTTTTTCTATACAAAATATTCTAGTATACACAAAGTATAGCCATGAAACAAGTCTCTCTTCACTAACAAACCGTATCTATTTGCATCATCGGAATACCTAGCGGAACTTCACTCGAGGTAGAAGATTTTATACTAATTCTTATATGTCATATCTTAAATGTTTTTGAATATAGATGTTAGCATTGCATGTCATGATATAATCTTTATTTCCTTCATACGCATTATGCATTATAATAACAATCTTATGTGCATTAAAGAACTGAGGGAATGATCCTTCGGTAAGGGAAGGTGACCCCTAAAGACAAGATAATCGAGATGATCCTTCAGTAAGGGAAGGTGATCGGCAAAAATTTGGGAACCTTCGGTAAGGGAAGGAAACTCCCATCAATTTCATATAATAAGATATATTTGTTGATATAACTCTTTTCTTGTGTATGTCTAAATAACCTTGATTGTAAATTGAACTGAGGGAATGATCCTTCGGTAAGGGAAGGTGACCCCCAAAGACAAGATATCGATATGATCCTTCGGTAAGGGAAGATGATCGATCGAGATGATCCTTCGGTAAGGGAAGGTGATCGCCAAAACGTTTGGGATAAGAACCTTCGGTAAGGGAAGGGGACTCCCACTTTTTATACCCGTTTGAGCTCAATACCTTCCATAAAAGCTACGAGAAAAAGTAATGAAAAGTGCAATGAAAAGTGTGATCATGATTGTTTTTTTTTTATCTTTTTTTTTATTTATGATTATGTTTATTATTGCATTCAAAGATCCTTCTTTTTCCAAAGTTCTTTTTTGTATGATGTATGATATTGTTTAAGATCTTTATTTTATTCAGATCTATTCTGTATGTTACTATTCTTCTCTTATTTATTATTTATTTCGTCTTGTTTTATGGCCTATGAGAACATCATACCAAGGTTTATGAGTTACCTTCATATGTTTTAACTCTATAGGCATTTTACTTGCATTACACATGTCATAACATAAGTAAACGAGAAGCATCTAAAAGTTACACCACTCTGACTAATCAAGACTTTTGAAAATAATAATTGAACAACATTGTATCATCACTATTTTTATTTTAAAACTCGGAGTGGCTGGGGATGGAAACGATGACACCATATAGATAAACTACTAAGAAACTTTTGTTTCTCACCCCTCTCTCCGTACCATCTTCAGGAACGATGCAGTACGAAACAATACAGTTGAGGTGAAAAGATAGGTGCACTAGTAGGAGCAAGCTATCGAAGACGTAGATACAAAACATTAAACGTTTACCTTAAGAAGGAAGAATATGCGATTGTTTTAGCCATAGTTAAACAAAATAAGAGAATTAGGATTTCCTATGTGTTTTGTTTTATCCTTTTTGACTGATTGCAATTGTAACTATGATGTTTTCTTTTTTATTTGGTATGAGTAAAGTTTGTCATTGTGCCTTCATAGTTTAGCACACCGGTTTTTCATGTTAGTATTTTCAAATCCACTTATATTTTTCAACTAGTAACTATTCTAATAAAAACTAATTATTCAATATTTTTATTTATAAATTATTTTATATAAATATTTCACATTTGTTTTAAAAGAAAAATTTCGCAAGGTTTTTTAATATCAGCTACTAAATATAATCCAAATAAAGCTTAACTCAGTTTAAAAGTATTAGGGTGTTACACCAAAAAATTATGAAGACACAAATGAATCAGAATACAACAGAATATATTATAAAAATAGCTATAAACATATGATTCTTAAGGGCTTCACCACTGCTATGAGAATCCTCAGCTTGATCTGGTTTCAGCCCTTTTGATCAGGTTCCGTTTGTGAATACCTCCGTTTTTGTGGTTCCAACAACAAAGAAACTGGCCAAGATCAAAGAGAAATACGAATTAGAAGTTGGAAAACAGGGTTGAAGAGATGGGGTTTGGGAGTATGAGAGAGACAAAGCGCCTTCACCAGTTAAGGCTTCAAGTAGAGAGAGGGATGGCGACAGAGAGTTACAGCTGAACCCTCCTTGGCCAAACCCCAAATCAAAGACCACCAACCCACAAAGGAAACCCTAAATCACCGACTTTAAACCATGATTCTGAAAACCGGTTCGAACTGGCTGGTCGAATCGATTGAACCGTAAACCGTTGAGAAAAGCGGTTCGGGCAATAAGCAAAACCACAGATTTCAGAAACCGCCATCGAACCAATGAACCGATCAGTCGAACCGAACCGTGACCCGACCGGTTTTTAGAGAAGGTAACTAAACGTTGCCGTTTCAATCCCTAAAAATTCCTAACTATTACTCCATCGCACAGCCAAGCCCTAATAGAGCTCCTCAGTCCTCTCAGTCTTGCACACACACTCAGTCAGGGGGAGGGCTCCTCAATCTCATCGAGCTCACCTTCGTCCAGCCACCGTCTCGTGCCGTCGCCATCGTCGTTCCTTCGAACAGCCACCGCCTCGTGCTCGCTCACTTCGCCTCCATCTCGCAGTAGCTAGCGCAACCTTCAAAGCCTCCGTCGCGCAACCTTTGAAGCCTCCGTCGCGCAACCTTCGAAGCCTCCATCGCGCAGCAGCCATCGCGACCTTCGAAGCCACCGTTTGCTGCTCTGTCTCCCTCGGTGTCTCTTGTTATCTCTGTCTCCCTTGGTCACTAGATGTCTTTGTCTCTGTCTCTCGGTGTCTCTGTCCCCTTCCGCAACCACTGTCTCTTGTGTATTCTCTAGGTAATTTTTTTATTAGCTATGAATTTATGATTGAATAATTGCTTGATTCTGTGTGGTTTACTAATATAGTGAAGTTTTGTGAAATCTGATTCAAGTCATTCAACTGTGAACTGATATGGTGATATAGTGATTGAGTAATTATTTTTCTGTGAACTGTGAAGTGTGAACTAATATAGTGATTGAATAATTGATTGAATAATTGTTTGCATGTTTCAACTGATTTTTCAACTGAATAACTGAAATTGAAATTGAAATTCTGCAACTAATTGATAGGTAGGTTTTGTTTGTTTATTTCTCTTAAATTGAAATTGAAATTCTGCAACTAATTTTCTAGTTTGAGTGAGTAAGAGTCAGCTTTTTCTGCTATTTTACTTCATGTTGTTTTATGGGAGTACAGCTTGATGGAACTATTAAGGAAGCTTTTGATGTGGCCTACAACAATATATATGCATTCCATGCTGCTCAGAAGACACCTAAGAGAATTGTTGAGAACATGAAAGTATGTATGTCATTCCAATTCTTATTCTTACTTTGGATCATCCATGTTTTATTAAGTCAATTTTTTTAAATAGTTGAAAATAAATTATTTAAAGATATGTTAAGTGATGTCCTTTTATGACAATTGTTGCTTGCCAACTTTATTTGGAAAAGGCTAGATATTCCTAGAAAGATTAAATACAAAATACGTAGAAGATTTATTTTGGTTCTAGTCAGATGTGCATTACTGCCCCTGATTTATGGATTTTCACCATTATATTTGTGCCAAGTCTTTTGATTTTGTAATTATGCTTATGTGTTTGTTCATTCTTGGGGTGTTACACCAATATTTTTGTTTTGAGTCTTCTGAAAATACCATGGAGTTCAATGCAAGCGAGTTGCAAGAAGTATTAATTCTGTGGGTCTTTATGTTCCAGGAGGAACTGCTGTATTACCATCAACAGCTTTGATGCTTTCTATTGTAAATGAAAATTTTTATCAAACTTGAATCAGTTGGATGTTGGCATATTTATGTTTGATTGGTTGTTTTTGTTATTTGACTTTTGAGTTTGTATTTAAATGAGATCATAACATTCTGATTTATGCAACACTTTTAATTGGGATGATATTTTAAGATTTATATTAGATTATAATTATGTTTTAATGTGTTTATTTATATTTTATTTATTATTTTATTATAAAACAATTTTTTCGGTTGAACCACGATTGAACCGATTAAACCTATAAACCAATAAATCAGTAGCTAGAATGATTCGATGACCAATTCGGTTTTCAGAACCTTGCTTTAAACATACAGCACCAGACAAACAAAGAGATCAATAGAATACCTCCTTAGATTTAGGGTTTATTAGGACTCTCTAATAAACAAGTTGTTGTATATAATAGAAAATCCAAATAGTATATGTAGTCCAATTTGTAATGTTATGAATGAAATTGGAAAATGACATTTGACAAGCAAGGTGCATGCTAATTGCTATAGTGGAATGCATATGATGAGGTTTAACTTTAATCGGTGTCCCTTGTTTGTTTCTCGTGACAATATCAAAAGGAATAAGACGTTGGAGAATGAAATATCTACTAAGTATATGAAAAGAATGAAAATATAATGAAAATATTATTTAAAACTAATTAATTTCACATTCATCTCTTTATCATGTAATAAAAATAATTACAAATAACATATCCATTATTACATACACTACAAAACAAAAATTAAGTAATGACAAATTTTTAACAGTAATAACATTATAATGACATTATTATTATATGTTATTATAATAACAAATTATAAGACAAACAATATTTTTAATAATAAAAAATAAGGCAAGTAATATATAGTTATCAATAAATAAAATATTAACGACTATTTTTATTGTCGCTAAAAATAATAGATATTGTCACTAATTTTTTTTTTTTAAGTATCCACTCTTATTAGAGTAAAGTATTATTTTTGTCCCTAACATTTGGAGTAAGTCTTATTTGTGTCCCTAACATTTATAAGAGTGATTCAATGTTATCCTGCCGTCAATTATACTAATAGATCAGATTGTATTTTTTAATTATTCTCACTTGGATGTATTCATTCTCAATTAGGTCTTACTTGGATGTGTTCGATTTTAATATTGTATCCAAAATTTGTGTTCAAGTTCAATTATGTTCCTAAAAAAGTGAATTATATGTAAATATTGTAGGGATTAGTTTTAACTTTTAATGAGTTATTATCCGAAGTAGATCATCGTTCTGACTCAAACATTTGTATTCTAATTTCAAGAAGAGACTTTTAGAACTCCAACTAAAGCTCATGATGTGTAATTGACAGCAGAATAACACTGAATCACTTTTATAAACGTTAAGAATACAAATATAACGATTTAAACATTAGGGACACAAATAGAACTTACCCCAAATATTGGGGACAAAAACGATATTTTACGCCTCTTATCGTTACAACACATTAAGCCTAAGAACTAAGAGAGTATGGTATGGGTTGAAGATGGAGTGAGACTTTCTTACTAACAGTGAGTCCACACATTTCATCCATGTCTATGTCACCTTCATCTTCACCATGCAGCTTCCAATCAAACCAATATAGAAGATTAGCAAGAACATATCCGGTAGAAACAAGACCAAAAGAAATTCCAGGACAACCTCTTCTCCCAACACCAAATGGTATTAATTGAAAATCCAACCCTTTTATATCAACTTGGTTGTTTTCAAATCTCTCAGGAATGAACTCTTCAGCCTCCTCCCACAATTTTGGGTCTCTTTGAATCGCCCAAGCATTTATAAACACTCTAGTTTTTGGAGGAATATTGAAATTTTGTACTTTCACACTTGAAGTTGTTTGCCTCGGACCTAAGACAGGAAGTGGAGGATGCAATCTTAGAGTTTCTTTGATCACACAATTCAAATAGTTCATTTGATTCACATCATTTTCTTCCACTTTTGATTTTCTCCCCACAATTCTCCTTACCTCTTCTTGAGCTTTCTTCATGGCTTTTGGATTCTTGAGGAGTTCAGCAAAAGTCCATTCTAGAGTTGTTGAGGTAGTATCACTTCCTCCAACAAACATGTCCTGAAATTATTAGAAAAACTTTTAATTTGTATAATCATCAATAAAATAATTAATTTTTAATTAGTTACTGCTTCACCACCGCCATACCCGCCGCTTCTTCTTCTTACCGCCGACCCCACCGCCGCACCGCCGTCCGCCGCTTCTTCTTCTTCTTCTTCTGTGAATTCTGTGAATTGGATTTTTTTGTGAAATTTTTGGATTTTTTGTGAAATTTGTTGTGGAACATTGTTGTTGTTGAAATTTAAATTTAGAGTATTGTTATTGTTGATTCTGGGTTCTTGATGATGATGATGATTTTTTGAGTTGAGTTTTTGTTTGTCTGAGTTTGAAATCTGGATCTGAGTTCTGGGTTTGATGAGGATGACGATGATGATGTTGATTTTCTTATGGATCTGAGTTCTGGGTTTGATGAGGATGACGATGATGATGTTGATTTTCTGATGGTGATGATGATGATGATCATAATGATGATGATGATGATGATGATGATGATGATGATGATGATGATGATGATGGTGGTGGTAGGTGGTGGGTGGTGGCAGGTGTGGTGGTGGTGGTGGTGGTGAGAAATTAATGTTTGTTGTACATATTAGCTCTAGAATTACTACTATTATCGTTTTTTAGTGAAACTTACATAGTAGAAAAGCTCATGTAATAATAAAAGGTGGATATTTTAATGAAGATTTTATAATTGTCTTTATGTAAAAAATTTTCTTTTTAACTTTGAGTTATATTTTAATATGTTATAAAAATGTTGTTTTTATATAAAATTTGACCAAATAAATAAATCACATTTTTATACAAAATATTTTTATAAAAAGATATTTTTGACATTTTTTATTTGAATAATTTTCATAATAAAATTATAAAATAAATGGGGAGAGAGAGAAAGAGATACCACTAAGATTGCTTTGAAGTTATCTTGAGAGTCCGCAAACTCAAGCATATTATTCTCTTGAAGTTCAAGAAGTATATCAACAAAGTCTTTCTTCTCAAAATGATCATCACCTTTCTTCTTCTCTTTATTCCTTCTCCTCATGATGTGTTCTTCAATTACATCTTCTAAGAAAGAATCAAATGCTATAGAAGTAGCATTCATTTCTGATATCAAACCTCTAACAGAATCAATCCAACCAAATGAAGGGAAGAAATCTTTCACACTGAAAGACGAAAATTGTCGCATCAATTTTCTTCCAAGCTCTCCAAAATTTTTGTCGTTACAATCTTTTGGAGTATTATACTTTTGTCCAAGAATACATCTTGATACTATGTTGTTTGATGTTGAAATTAGCAACTCACTTAGATTCACACAAGATCCTTTGTTTCTTACACATGATTCACGTATTCCACCCACCTAATATGTTGTATCCAAACATGTAAATGTATTAAATTAAATACGGTAAAATACTACACATAAAAATGTTGGATACAAGCTAACTATGGTAATATATATATATTTAAAAATAATATAATAAAATTAACATAATTTATTATTTTTTATCAGTAATTAATTAATAATATTTAAAAATATTGACTTAAAGTATAGTATAAAATATATAAAGTCACGAAAAAAATAAAATATTAGATTGATACCTAAACTATAATTGTTTGAATTAAAAATTACAATTGAAAATATCAAAAAGAAAAATAATGAAATTGAAAGATACATAGAGTCATGGAGAGCTATATAAAAAAATTGGAGAATTTAAAATTTACTTTTTGATGAAGAGAAGATGACCATTAGACAAAGAATAGAAAAAGAAGGTTGAAAATATAAAAATAAGAAGAGGATTTAAGAGAATAAAGAATTGACGGTACAATAATTAAATTTGATTAGGTTAAATAATAGTCAAAATAATAAAAAAAATAAAAAAATAAATTTAAAACTTTAACTAATTGAATTTATTTTATTTGTAGTGGGATCATTTAAAATTTGAAGTGGGGGCATATTATATATAATTATATCTTTTAAAACAAAAATTAAAAAATCATGGGGTAAGTGCCCCCTCATTTGTATGCTTGGGTCCGTCCCTGGTTGAATTTATTAATAGTTTAATTACTCTGTAATTTCGCAAAATTTTTTAAATTAGGTTCTTATACTTTTTTCTTTTTAATTGAGTCCTTGTACCAATTTTTTTTTCTTTTTATTTGAGTCCCTGCACCAATATTTTTTTTAGTTGGGTCCTTATACAATTAAGCAAATTACTACCAAGAGGGACCTAATTGAAAAAAAAAATTTTGGTGCAGGGATCTAATTAAAAGAAAAAAAAAAGTATAAGAACCTAATTAAAAATTTTACAAAACTATAGGGACCAATAGAATAACTAAATCTTTATTAATTTACAAAATAAAAAATTCTACTAATGATGACCAACATGAATATGAGTATAAAATCATAAAATAATAAGCATTTATATAATTTATTTATGATATGGTGTTAAAATTTTTATAATTAAAAAAAATGATCTTTATTAATCTAAACATAAAACAAACTAAAAAAATATCTATGCAAAAATGACGTTTAATGCTAAAATGATAATTTTACACGAAGAAACATGTTAAAAATATGATTATTAGTCTACCAACCAGTTCGACAACTTCTTGTTCGCGAACAGAACCGAAAGAACGAACTCTTTTGATGCTTAAAAGCTCAAGAACACAAATCTTTTTTTTTTGTCTCCACTCTTCACCATACTGTGTAAAAGCCACGTCCTTGCATCCATAGGTAAAGATATTTGCAGCCGTAGTTTGGGGCCTATCGGAGAAAACAACGTCATGATTCTTGATGATTTCTCTGGCCACGTCCGCGGACGAAACCACCAAAGTTGGGACTTGTCCCAACTCCAACAACATTAGAGGGCCATGCTTTTTGGAGAGCTCATGGAAGGAACGGTGTGGAAGTGTTCCTAATTGATGAAGATTTCCAATGAAGGGTAGCTTTGGTGGGCATGGAGGAAGGTTATTGTTTTTTTTTCTTGTGAAATTAAGAAACAAGAAGATGGTGACGATAATGACTAATATTGATACGTAAAGAGTTGAGTTTTCCTCATTTGACAATTGCTTTAGAACTGAGACAAGTTCCATTATTTCTCAACTTCGTGTGGCAATTATTATGGTGCAACGAGGTAATATATATACATAATAAAAATACTATTTATATTTTAAAAGATGGAAACTCAGGTGCAGTCGACTTTACGAAGTTGATAGTTGAGAATCGTTAGATGAAAATTTAGTCAAATCAGTCGGAAAAGTATAGGTTACCAACATATTATCGGCCAACTTCTGCCAATTTTTATTTATAATTGTGTTTTATGGAAGTATATTCGTAGATGTGTCTAATAATTAATATATTTTAAATACATATATAAAGAGACACATCCAAAAAATATATCTATAAAGATACTTCTATTAAACACAGCTATAAAAAAGATATTTTTATTAGACACATCCACGAACACACTTCTATGAAACACAATTATAAATAAGAGTTGGCAGAAGTTGGTAGATATGCTGTTGGTAACGTAGTGGAACCGAATCAGTCAAATCATCTAACGGCTCTCCGCAATCAACTTCACGTGAAGTCGACTGCACCTGAGTTTTCACCATTTTAAAATTAGTCACATTATGTATTTGTATATAAATATATATTTTTTAATTTATTTTTAATATATATTTTATATTTTAATATATATTTTATACTAATAACTAATTTTAGTGACTAATTTTAGTATATGTACACGTAAACATGTGTAACTTCTAGATGTCTTTGTATGATTACGGCGTTTATGGTGTTTATGAATAATTTTACCTACACTTCAAAAGTATAGCTAAATTATAATAAATAATTTTAGAGAAAATTTTACTTCCTTCTCCTGCTAGATGCTAAAATGACGTTCTCCTCTCCTCTATTTTATAAATATACATTTTCATTCCTTCTAACTTTTAAAAAACCTCCTCTTTAATCCATTTTAAATTTTTTATGTTAACTAATGTTAACTTTATCCATTTTTTAAGAAAAAATAAATTATTTTTTGAAAAAATAGCCATTAAAAAAATTTTATTTTTTATCATTAAATTTTGCTTACCAAAATACTCTTTAATAAATTATTCTTTTATTGATTAAATTGTATTTTTATCAAAATATTTTTAAAAAAATTTAATAATTAAATTATTTTTTTAAGATAAAATTAAAATTTTTGTTAATGGATATTTTTTAAAAATTAATTTATTTTTTTTTAAAAATGATAAAGTTAACATTAGTTAACACACAAAATTTAAAATAGATTAAAGAACAGGCTTTTTAAAAGTTAGAAGGGAGAGGAATGTACATTTATAAAATAGAGGAAAAAGAAGTGTTATTTTAGCATTTCGCAGAAGAAGGGAGTAGAATTTTCTCATAATTTTATGAATTTATTGATAAAAAATTATAATTTTAACCAATATCAATTCTAATGATAAATTTTTTTAAAATTATTAATACAAAATAATTTTATTTAATAAATTCAAAATCCTAAGGTATTTTCTCAAAGCACTTTAGAAAATTGTCATCAAGTAGTAATTTCTCACATTTTGATTATGAAAAGGTATAAAAATAATTATAGTGTTATGTTAAGTATGGGACGTGATGCCCATTTCCTCTATGAGGATTACATACTCAAGAGAGAATGATATTAATGAAGGTTGAAAATATTCCTTCTATATGCCTATAAAAGGAGGTTAAGCCTCGTTGATATTACACAACAATAAAAAGCATTCCTCTCCTCTTTTATTATAATATTCTTCTTCTACACTTCTAATACTTCTTTCTCCTTTAATATATAGATACATCAATTATTTCTATTATAGTGAGATTATTATTGGCTAATATTAATACTTGTGTTTTCTACTTTCACTTTTATTTTATATTTATATCTTCTTTATTTATTTTACAACACGTTATCAGCACGAGACTCTGATCAAATTTTAGGAAGACTTCAGGTAACAAATTTTTATTATGTCGAAACTCTTTCATCTTGAATATAATGCTTTTGATATATCTGAAAATAATTATTTATCATGGATATAGATGTTGAAATCCATCTTGATTCAATGGATCTTGAAGATACCATTGAGGCTGAAAATAATGCATCCCAGAAGGATAAAGCTAAAACCATGATTTTTCTTCGTCGTCATCTTGAAGGATTGAAAAATGAATATCTCACATTAAAAGATCCTGCAGATCTTTGGAAAGACCTTGAAGAAAGGTATAATCATAAAAAAACGGTAATACTTCCTCAAGCCCGATATGAATGGACGCACTTGCGTCTGCAGAATTTTAAATCTATAAATGAATATAATTCTGCAATGTTTCGAATCACCTCACGAATGAAATTATGTGGGAAAAAGATAACTAATCATGATATGTTGGAGAAAACTTTCTCAATCTTCCATGCCTCGAATGTGCTCCTGCAGCAGCAGTATCGAGAAAAATGATTTAAAAAATATTCTGAGTTAATTTCTTGCCTTCTTGTTGCTGAACGCAACAATGAGTTGCTCTTAAAAAATCATGAAGTGCACCCAGCTGGCGCCGCCCCATTTTTTGAAGTAAATGCGGCAAATCATTACCCCAGAAGAGGTAAATGGCAAGGTTTTAACAACAAGAAAAATTATGGAAGGAAAAGGAATTATATTCAAAAGAGAGGATCTCACCAGAAGTGGGATAAAGAAAGAAATATCGGGCAAAATAAATCAACAGAGGATAAGTGTTTCCGTTGTGGTGGAAAGGGCCATTGGTCACGTACCTGTCGTACCCAAGGCACCTAGTTGATCTTTACCAGGCATCTTTGAAAAAGGATGACAAAGGAAAAGAAACAAATTTTGTTTCAAATGATGCTGAAAATTCCACCACTCATTATGATGTATCTGATTTCTTTGAGGATTCTGAAGGGAATATTGGTCATCTGATCAATGATGGAATAGTTTAATATGTGGGATTGTGAAGTATCTATGTAAATAAATAATGTAAAGAACTTATTGTTAAGTTTTATTTCCTATGTATTTAAGTTTCAAATATGATGTATATAAATAATAAAATATTAATATTTATGAATTTTGAAATCATTAAATATGTCATGTTTTAAAATAAAATTTTAGTATATGACATTATTTTTATGTACAGTATTTTTTAGAAAAATAATTCCAATCAAGTATTCAATTTAACTATGCATACTACTCATGTTATTATTATTTGTCTTTGAAGAAAATAGTAAGGATATATAATGAAGATGTATGCCTTGTGGATAGTGCAAGTTCGCACACCATTCTCAAAAGTGATATATATTTTACCCATCTTGTGCCAAAAGAGGAATATGTTAATACTATCATTGGCTCAGGCAATGTGATAGAAGGTTCCGAAAGAGCTATAATTTTGTTTCCTGGAGGAACAAAATTTATAATAAATAATGCACTATTATCTACCAAGTCCCTAAGGAACTTGTTAAGTTTCAAAGATATTCGCCGAAATGGATATCATGTTGAGACAATGAATGAGGGAAATCATGAGTATTTATGTATCACAACTCATGATTCAAATAAGAAAGTTATATTAGAAAAATTATCCTAACTTTCATCTAGGTTGTATTATACCAAGATTAGTGCAATTGAATCACATGCCATTGTAAACCAGAAGTTTACTAGTCAAAATGAATTCATAACTTGGCATGATAGATTGGGTCATCCGAGAACAACCATGATGAGGAGAATTATTGAAAACTCTCATGGACATTCACTAAAGAACCAGAAGATTCTTAAAACTAGTGAATTTTGTTGTGCTGCATGTTCTCAAGGGAAGTTAATCTTAAGGCCATCACCAGTAAAGATTGGATTTGAGTCCCTTGAATTCCTAGAAAGGATTCAAGGTGATATATGTGGACCTATTCATCCACCATGTGGATCTTTTAGATATTTTATAGTCCTGATAGACGCATCTTTGAGATGGTCACATGTGTGCTTATTATCTTCACGCAACCTGCCGTTTGCGAGATTACTGGCTCAAATTATTCGATTAAAAGCACAATTTTCAGAAAATCCAATCAAAGCAATTCATCTTGATAATGCTGGTGAATTTACTTCCCAAGCTTTTGATGCTTATTGTATGGCTAATGGAATAAGTGTTGAACATCCAGTAGCTTATGTTCACACACAAAATGGGTTAGCAGAATCACTTATTAAGCGCTGATGAGCGGATAATTTATACGCTTTTTGGCATTGTTTTTAGTATGTTTTTTAGTATATTTTAGTTAGTTTTTATTATGTTTTTATTAGTTTTTAAATAAAAATCATATTTCTAGACTTTACTATGAGTTTGTGTGTTTTTCTGTGATTTCAGGTATTTTCTGGCTGAAATTGAGGGACCTGAGCAAAAATCTGATTTAGAGGCTGAAAAAGGACTGCAGATGCTGTTGGATTCTGACCTCCCTGCACTTGAAGTGGATTTCTGGAGCTACAGAAGCCCAATTGGCATGCTCTCAATTACGTTGGAAATTAGACATCCTGAGCTTTCCAACAATATATAATAGTCCATACTTTGCCCAAGATTTGATGGTCCAAAATGGCGTTCCAAGTCAGCTTAAGAATTCTGGCGTCAAAACGTCAGAACTGGCACAAAAGCTGGAGTTAAACGCCTAAACTGGCACAAAAGCTGGCGTTTAACTCCAAGAAAAGTCTCTACACATGGAAGCTTCAATGCTCAGCCCAAGCACACACCAAGTGGGCCCGGAAGAAGATTTCTGCATTAATTACTTATTTATGTAAACCCTAGGCTATTAGTTCTCTATAAATAGGACATTTTACTATTGTATTTTCATCTTTGATAAGTCTTATGCTATCTTAGACGCTTTTGGAGGCTGGCCTCACGGCCATGCCTAGACCTTGTTGTTATGTATTTTCAACGGTGGAGTTTCTACACACCATAGATTAAGGTGTGGAGCTCTGCTGTTCTTCATGAATTAATGCAAAGTACTGTTGTTTTTCTATTCAACTCAAGTCTATTTCTTCTCCAAGATATTCATTCGCACCCAAGAACATGATGAATGTGATGATTATGTGACACTCATCACCATTCTCACCTATGAACGCGTGCCTGACAACCACTTTCGTTCTACATGCAAACAAGCTTGAATATGTATCTCTTGGGTTTCTAATCTAAGATTAGAACCTTCGTGGTATAGGCTAGAATTATTGGCGGCCATTCCTGAGATTCGGAACATCTAAACCTTGTCTGTGGTATTCTGAGTAGGATCTGGGAAGAGATGACTGTGACGAGCTTCAAACTCGCGAGTGTTGGGCGTGTGACAGACGCAAAAGGATCAATGGATCCTATTCCAACATGATCGAGAACCGACAGATGATTAGTCGTGCGGTGACAGCGTGCGTAGAACATTTTCACTGAGAGGACGACAAGTAGCCATTGGCAACGGTGATGCCCAACATAAAGCTTGCCATGGAAGGGAGTATGAATGATTGGAAGAAGGCAATGGGAAAGCAGAGGTTCAGGAGGAACAAAGCATCTTCATACGCTTATCTGAAATTCTCACCAATGAATTACATAAGTATCTCTATCTTTATTTTATGTTTTATTTATCTTTTAATTATCAATCCTCCATAACCATTTGAATCCGCCTGACTAACATTTACAAGATGACCATAGCTTGCTTCAAGCCGACAATCTCCGTGGGATCGACCCTTACTCGCGTAAGGTTTATTACTTGGACGACCCAATGCACTTGCTGGTTAGTTGTGCGGAATTGTGACAAAGTGTGATTCACGTTTGAGAGCTCCAAGTCTTTGGCACCATTGTTGATGATCACAATTTCGTGCACCAAGTTTTTGGCGCCGTTGCCGGGGATTGTTCGAGTTTGGACAACTGACGGTTCATCTTGTTGCTTAGATTAGGTAATTTTACTTTTTATTTTCAAAAATTTTTTTAATACAAAATTTTTTTTTTCTATTTTGTTCTTCAGAGTTTTTAAGAATGAATTCTAGAGTTTCTTGATGATCTGTTGAAGTCTGCTGGCTGTGAAGCCATGTCTAATCTTATTGGACCGAGGTTTCAACTTATCATCACAAGAGCTTGTTGATTTCTATCAATTTTGCTGTTGTTAGCAATGATCTGCTAAAGCTTGGCTGGCCATTGGCCATGTCTAGTGTTTTGGACCGGAGCTTTCATTGAAAGCTTGGCTGGCTAGTAAGCCATGTCTAATTCCTGGACCGGAGTCTTAGACTAGCATTGCAATGATTCCTGGAACTCTTATTAAAAATTCTGAACCCCTTTATTTTCTTTTCCACTCAATTTTCGAAAAATCAAAAAAAAAATTTATAAAACCATAAAAATAAAAAATATTTTATGTTTCTTGTTTGAGTCTAATATCAATTTTTAAGTTTGGTGTCAATTGCATGTCTTTATTCTTCTTGCATTTTTTGAATATATGCATTATGTTCTTCATTGATCTTCAAGTTGTTCTTGATGATTTCAGTGCTCTTATCTTTAATTTCTCTTATTCTGTGTCTTTTGTTGTTTCTTACATGCATTTTCAAATTGTTATAGTCCTTAGTATACAAACTTCTAAGTTTGGTGTCTTGCATGCATTGTTTATTTGATCTTAGTTGTATTTCTATTATTTCTCATCATTAAAAATTCAAAAAAAAATTCAAAATTGTGTCTTTTCAAGTCAATAACCCAGAAAATTGAAGATTCAGAACATTTAGCAGAGGAATTACACAGAAAAAGCTGGGCGTTCAAAACGCCCAGTGAAGAAGGAAAACTGGCGTTCAAACGCCAGTCAGGGTACCTGGCTGGGCGTTTAACGCCCAAAAAGGTAGGATTTTGGGCGTTAAACGCCATAATGGATACCATTCTGGGCGTTTAACGCCAGGATGACACTAGAGGGAAGATTTTGTTTTTAATTCAAATCTTTTTCAAATTTTCATAATTTTTCAAAATCAAATCTTTTTCAAATCATATCTTTTCAATCATATCTTTTCAAAATCAATTTCTTTTCAATTTTATTTATTTATTACTATTTTCGAAAATCCTTGCTACAATTAATAATTTAATTCAAAATTTTCTAGTTGTTACTTGCCTATTAAGAAAGGATCAAAAGTTTTAATTCTAGAAACATATCTTCTAATTTCTTGTTAGTCAAGTAATCAACTTTAATTTTAAAACTTTCTCTTTTTAATTTGATTTTCAATCATATCTTCTCAATCATATCTTTTCAATCACATCTTTTTCAAAATTAATTTTCAATCATATCTTTTTTATTTCTAATTTCAAAATTTTTTTCAAAATCACTTAATTTCTTTCCGAATCTTAATTTTAGAAAATCTCAATCAAATTTTCAAAATTTCTTGTAATTATTTCAAAATCTTTTACTTTAATTTCGAAAATTCTTCCCCTCTTCTCACATCCTTCTATTTAAGGACTAACACTCTTCCACTATCAATAATTCGAACTCTATCCTTCTTGATAAGTTCGAATTCTCTTCTATCTACCTTCTCCTTCTATTCTTCTTTTCCTCTGACACCTCAAGGAATTTCTATACTGTAACATAGAGGATTCCATACTTTCTTGTTCTCTTCTCTTTCATATGAGCAAGAGCAAAGACAAAGGCATCCTTGTTAAAGCTGATCCTGAACCTGAAAGGACCTTGAAGAGAAAGCTAAGAGAAGCTAAAGCACAACTCTCTCTAGAGGGCCTAACAGAGCTCTTCAAGGAGGAAGAAGTCATGGCAGCCGAAAACAACAATGCCAACAATGCAAGGAAGGTGCTTGGTGACTTTACTGCACCTACTCCCAACTTCTATGGGAGAAGCATCTCAATCCCTGCCATTGGAACAAACAACTTTGAGCTTAAACCTCAATTAGTTTCTCTAATGCAACAGAATTGCAAGTTTCATAGACTTCCATTGGAAGATCCTCATCAGTTCTTAACTGAATTCTTGCAAATCTGTGACACTGTCAAGACCAATGGGGTTGACCCTGAAGTCTACAGACTTATGCTCTTCCCTTTTGCTGTAAAAGACAGAGCTAGGACATAGTTGGACTCAAAACCTAAGGAAAGCCTGAACTCTTGGGAAAAGCTAGTTAATGCCTTCTTGGCAAAGTTCTTTCCACCTCAAAAATTGAGTAAGCTTAGAGTGGAAGTCCAAACCTTCAGGCAGAAGGAAGGTGAATCCCTCTATGAAGCTTGGGAAAGATACAAGCAATTGATCAGAAGGTGTCCCTCTGACATGCTTTTAGAATGGAGCATCATAGGTATCTTCTATGATGGTATGTCTGAACTGTCCAAGATGTCATTGGACAGCTCTGCTGGAGGATCTCTTCATCTAAAGAAGACGCCTGCAGAAGCTCAGGAACTCATTGAAATGGTTGCAAATAACCAATTCATGTACACCTCTGAAAGGAATCCTGTGAATAATGGGACAAATCAGAAGAAAGAAATTCTTGAGATTGATACTCTGAATGCCATACTGGCTCAGAACAAAATATTGACTCAACAAGTTAATATGATTTCTCAGAGTCTGTCTGGAATGCAAGCAGCAACAGGCAGTACCAAAGAAGCTTCATTTGAAGAAGAAGCTTATGATTCTGAGAACCCAGCAATGGAAGAGGTGAATTACATAGGAGATTCCTATGGAAACACTTACAATCCTTCATGGAGAAATTATCCAAATCTCTCATGGAAGGACCAACAGAGGCCTCAACAAGGCTTCAATAACAATAATGGTGGAAGAAACAGGTTTAGCAATAGCAAGCCTTTTTCATCATCTTCTCAGCAACAGACAGAGAATTCTAAGTAGAGTCACTCTGACTTAGCAACTGTAGTCTCTGATCTAATTAAAACCACTCAAAGTTTTATGACTGAAACAAGGTCCTCCATTAGAAATTTGGAGGCACAAGTAGGTCAGCTGAGTAAGAAAGTTACTGAACTCCCTCCTAGTACTCTTTCAAGCAATACAGAAGAGAATCCAAAAGGAGAGTGCAAGGCCATCAACATGACCCACACGGCCGAACCTGGAGAGGAGGAAGAGGCAGTGATCTCCACTGAGAAAGACCTCATTGGACGTCCACTGGCCTCCAAGGAGTTCCCTCATGAGGAACCATGGGAATTTGAGGCTCACACTGAAACCATAGAGATTTCATTGAATTTACTCCTGCCATTCATGAGCTCTGATGAGTACTCTTCCTCTGAAAATGATGAAGATGTTACTGAAGAGCAAGTTGCTAAGTACCTTGGAGCAATCATGAAGCTAAACGCCAAGTTATTTGGTAATGAGACTTGGGAGAATGAACCTCCATTGCTCACTAAAGAACTGGATGACTTGACTAGGCAGAAATTACCTCTGAAGAGACAAGATCCTGGGAAATTCTCAATACCTTGTACCATAGGCACCATGACCTTTGAGAAGGCTCTGTGTGACCTAGGGTCAAGTATAAACCTCATGCCTCTCTCTATAATGGAGAAGCTAGGGATCATTGAGGTACAAGTTGCAAGAATCTCACTAGAGATGGCAGATAATTCAAGGAAACAAGCTTATGGACTTATAGAGGATGTCTTGGAAAAGGTTGAAGACCACTACATCCCTGCTGATTTCATAATCCTAGACACTGGAAAGTGTATAGATGAATCCATCATCCTTGATAGACCCTTCCTAGTCACAGCAAAAGCTGTGATTGATGTAGACAGAGGAGAATTAGTCCTTCAAGTGAATGAGGACTTCCTTGTGTTTAAGACTCAAGGATCTCCCTCTGTAACCATGGAGAGAAAGTATGAAAAGCTTCTCTCAATACAGAGTCAAACAAAATCCCCACATTCAAACTCTAAGTTTGGTGTTGGGAGGCCACAACCAAACTCTAAGTTTGGTGTTGAGAGGCCATCATCATGCTCTGAGTATCTGTGAGGCTCCATGAGAGCCCACTGTCAAGCTACTGACATTAAAGAAGCGCTTGTTGGGAGGCAACCCAATTTTATTTATTCTCCATTGTTATTTTATGTTTTCTGTAGGTTGATGATCATGTGAAGTCACAAAAACAATTGAAAAAGCAAAAACAGAAGGAAAAATAGTATTAAAAATAGAACATCCTGGAGGAGAAACTTACTGGCGTTTAAACGCCAGTAAGGGTAGCAGAATGGGCGTTAAACGCCCAGTCTGGCACCATTCTGGGCGTTTAATGCCAGAAATGGGCACCAAACTGGTGTTTAACGCTAGGAATGGGCAAGAAGCTGGCGTTAAATGCCAGAAATGGGCAGCAGCCTGGCGTTTAACGCCAGGATTGGCAGAAAGGGGCATTTTTGCACGCCACTTGGTGCAGGGATGAGATATCCTTGACACCTCAGGATCTGTGGACCCCACAGGATCCCCACCTATCTCATCTCTCTCTCTCTCTTCTTCATCCATTCACCAATCACCTCAATACCTCTTCCCCAAAAAAACCCATCACCTATCAAATCCCACCATTCTCTTCACCACTCACATCCATCCTTCATAAAATTCCACCTACCTCGCCATTCAAATTCAAACCACTTTCCCACCCAAACCTACCCATAATGGCCGAATCACTCCCACTTCTCCAACTCTTCCATTTTTCTCTTCTTCTCCGTCCTTCTTTCTTCTTTTGCTCGAGGACGAGCAAACCTTCTAAGTTTGGTGTGGTAAAAGCGTTGTTTTTTATTTTTCCATAACCATTTATGGCACCTAAGGCCGGAGAAACCTCTAGAAAGAGGAAAGGGAAGGCAAAAGTTTCCACCTCCGAGTCATGGGAGATGGAGAGATTCATCTCAAGGGTGCACCAAGACCACTTCTATGAAGTTGTGGCCAAGAAGAAGGTGATCCCCGAGGTCCCTTTCAAACTCAAAAAGGGTGAATATCCGGAGATCCGACATGAGATTCGAAGAAGAGGTTGGGAAGTTCTCACCAACCCCATTCAACAAGTCAGAATCTTAATGGTTCAAGAGTTCTATGCCAATGCATGGATCACCAAGAACCATGATCAAAGTGTGAACCCGGACCCAAAGAATTGGCTTACAATGGTTCGAGGGAAATGCTTAGATTTTAGTCTGGAGAATGTAAGGTTGGCATTCAACTTGCCCATGATGCAAGGAGATACACACCCCTACACTAGAAGAGTCAACTTTGATCAAAGGTTGGACCAAGTCCTCATAGACATTTGTGAAGAGGGTGCTCAATGGAAGAGAGATTCAAGAGGGAAGCCGATTCAACTAAGAAGGCATAACCTCAAGCCCGTGGCTAGGGGATGGTTGGAGTTTATCCAACTCTCAATCATTCCCACTAGCAACCGGTCTGAAGTTACTATAGATCGAGCCATCATGATTCATAGCATCATGACTAGAGAGGAAGTAGAAGTTCATGAAGTTATCTCCCAAGAACTCTACAAGGTGGCGGACAAGCCCTCTACCTTGGCAAGGTTAGCCTTCCCTCACCTCATTTGTCACCTCTGCAATTCAGCTGGAATTGACATAGAGGAAGACATCCTCATTGATGAGGATAAGCCCATCACTAAGAAAAGGATGGAGCAAATAAGAGAACATCACCATGAGCATGAGGAAATTCCTCATCATGAAATCCCTGAGATGCCTCAAGGGATGTATTTTTCTCCACAAAACTATTGGGAGCAAATCAACACCTCCCTAGGAGAATTAAGTTCCAACATGGGACAACTAAGGGTGGAGCACCAAGAGCATTCCATCCTCCTCCATGAAATTAGAGAAGAACAAAGAGTCATGAGAGAGGAGCAACAAAGGCAAGGAAGAGACATTGAGGAGCTCAAGCACTCCATTAGATCTTCAAGAGGAAGAACAAGCCGCCATTACTAAGGTGGACCCGTTCTTTAATCTCCTTGTTCTTTATTTTCTGTTTTCGAATTTTTATGCTTTATGTTTATTTATGTTTGTGTCTTTATTACATGATCACTAGTGTCTAAGTGTCTATGCCTCAAAGATATGAAAATGAATCCATCACCTTTCTTAAAATGAAAAATGTTTTAATTGAAAAAGAATAAGAAATACATGAATTTCGAATTTTAAAGCAGTTTAATTATTTTGATGTGGTGGTAATACTTTTTGTTATCTGAATGAATGCTTGAACAGTGCATATGTCTTTTGAATTTGATTGTTTATAAATGTCAAAAATGTTGGCTCTTGAAAGAATGATGGAAAAGGAGAAATGTTATTTGATAATCTGAAAAATCATAAAATTGATTCTTGAAGCAAGAAAAAGCAGTGAATAAAAAAAAAAAAAAAAAAGAGAGAGAAAAAGAAAAAGCAAGCAGAAAAAGCCAATAACTCTTTAAACCAAAAGGCAAGGGTAAAATAAAAAGGATCCAAGGCTTTGAGCATCAGTGGATAGGAGGGCCCACAGGAATAAAATCCTGGCCTAAGCGGCTAAACCAAGCTGTCCCTAACCATGTGTTTGTGGCGTGAAGGTGTCAAGTGAAAACTTGAGACTGAGCGGTTAAAGTCGTGGTCCAAAGCAAAAAGAGTGTGCTTAAGAGCGCTGGACACCTCTCACTGGAGACTTTAGCAAAGCTGAGTCACAATCTAAAAAGGTTCACCCAGTCATGTGTCTGTGGCATTTATGTATCCGGTGGTAATACTGGAAAACAAAATGCTTAGGGTCACGGCCAAGACTCATAAAGTAGCTGTGTTCAAGAATCAACATACTTAACTAGGAGAATCAATAACACTATCTCGATTCTGAGTTCCTATAGATGCCAATCATTCTGAACTTCAAGGGATAAAGTGAGATGCCAAAACTGTTCAGAAGCAAAAAGCTAAAAGCCCCATTCATCTAATTAATACTGATCTTCATAGATGTTTTTGGAATTCATTGTACATTCTATTCTTTTTATCCTATATGATTTTCAGTTTCTTGGGGACAAGTAACAATTTAAGTTTGGTGTTGTGATGAGCGGATAATTTATACGCTTTTTGGCATTATTTTTAGTATGTTTTAGTTAGTTTTTATTATGTTTTTATTAGTTTTTATTTAAAAATTACATTTTTGGACTTTACTATGAGTTTGTGTGTTTTTCTGTGATTTCAGATATTTTCTGGCTGAAATTGAGGGACCTGAGCAAAAATCTGATTCAGAGGCTGAAAAAGGACTGCAGATGCTGTTGGATTCTGACCTTCCTGCATTCGAAGTAGATTTTCTGGAGCTACAGAAGCCCAATTGGCACGCTCTTAATTGTGTTGGAAAGTAGACATCTTGGGCTTTCCAGCAATATATAATAGTCCATACTTTGCCCAAGATTTGATGGCCCAAACCGGCGTTCCAAGTCAGCTTAAGAATTCTGGCGTCAAAACGCCAGAACTGGCACAAAAGCTGGAGTTAAACGCCCAAACTGGCACAAAAGCTAGCGTTTAACTCCAAGAAAAGTCTCTACATATGAAAGCTTCAATGCTCAGTCCAAGCACACATCAAGTGGGCCCAGAAGAAGATTTCTGCATTAATTACTTATTTCTGTAAACCCTAGGCTACTAGTTCTCTATAAATAGGACCTTTTACTATTGTATTTTCATCTTGGTTCTTCGGGTTCCCTCTCTGGGGCCGAAGCCAATGACCACCATTATCACTTTTGTAATTTCAACGATGGAATTTCTACACACCATAGATTAAGGTGTGGAGCTCTGCTGTTCTTCATGAAATAATGCAAAGTACTACTGTTTTTCTATTCAATTCACGCCTACTTCTTCTCTAAGATATTCATTCGCACACAAGAACATGATGAATGTGATGATTATGTGACACTCATCACCATTCTCACCTATGAACGTGTGCCTGACAACCACTGCTGTTCTACATGCAAACAAGCTTGAATGTGTATCTCTTGGGTTTCTAATCTAAGATTAGAACCTTCGTGGTATAGGTTAGAATTATTGGCGGCCATTCCTAAGATCCGGAACGTCTAAACCTTGTCTGTGGTATTCTGAGTAAGATCTGGAAAGGGATGACTGTGACGAGCTTCAAACTCGCGAGTGTTGGGCGTGTGACAGACGCAAAAGGATCAATGGATCCGATTCCAACATGATCGAGAACCGATAGATGATTAGCCGTGCGGTGACAGCGTGCGTAGAACATTTTCACTGAGAGGACGGGAAGTAGCCATTGACAACGGTGATGCCCAACATAAATCTTGCCATAGAAGCGAGTATGAATGATTGGAAGAAGGCAATGGGAAAGCAGAGGTTCAGGAGGAACAAAGCATCTTCATACGCTTATCTGAAATTCTCACCAATGAATTACATAAGTATCTCTGTCTTTATCTTATGTTTTATTCATCTTTTAATTATCAATCCTCCATAACCATTTGAATCCGCCTGACTGAGATTTACAAGATGACCATAGCTTGCTTCAAGCCAACAATCTCCGTGGGATCGACCCTTACTCGCGTAAGGTTTATTACTTGGACGACCCAGTGCACTTGCTGGTTAGTTGTGCGGAATTGTGACAAAGTGTGATTCACATTTGAGAGCTCCAAGTCTTTGGCGCCATTGTTGATGATCACAATTTCGTGCACCAAGCGCCTCCAATTAATTGCTAGACCCTTGCTTATGAGAACAAATCTCCCAACCTCGGTTTGGGGGCATGCTATTTTACATGCCGCAGCACTTATTCGTTTGAGGCCAACAAGTTACCATCAGTTCTCTCCTATGCAATTAGCTTTTGGCCAGCAGCCAAATGTTTCCCATTTAAGAATATTTAGGTGTGCGATATATGTTCCCATTGCACCATCTAATCGCACCAAAATGGGACCCCAAAGAAAATTGGGGATATATGTTGGATATGATTCTCCCTCTATAGTGAGGTATCTTGAGATACAAACTGGAGATGTATTTAAAGCCCGGTTTGCGGATTGTCATTTTGATGAATCAAAATTTCCAATATTAGGGGGAGAGAATAAGCCTCCTAAAAAGGAACTTAATTGGAATGCATTATCGTTGATGCATTTAGATCCTCGATCAGGGCAATGTGAACTAGAAGCTCAAAAGATTATACATTTGCAAAGAATAGCAAATGAATTGTCTGATGCATTTTCCGATACAAAGAGGATAACCAAATCTTATATACCAGCGGAAAATGTCCCAATCCGAATTGATGTCCCAGTAGGACAAGTAGCCACCGAAGCAAATACACGCCAGAAGCGTGGCAGGCCTGTCGGTTCCAAAGACAAAAATTCTCGAAAAAGAAAAGAGATAAATACGATTCCTGTTGAAAAAGACATAGTAAAGACACCTGCAGTTGTCCAAAATTCTGATATAACACCAAAAGACGTTCAGGTACCTGAAAATTGTGAAAATAACGAGATCTCGATAAATTATGTCTTTACAGGAGAGAAATGGGACCGAAATAAGACAATTGTCAATGAAGTATTTGCATATAATGTGGCATTAAATATCATGCATGAAAGTAAGGATCTTGAGCCAAGATCAGTCGAAGAATGTTGACAAAGGAATGATTGGCCAAAATGGGAAGAAGCCATGAAGGCTGAATTAGACTCACTTGCAAAGCGTGAAGTCTTTGGACCTGTAGTCCGTACACCTGAAGATGTAAAACCTGTTGGATACCGATGGGTATTTGTGAGAAAACGAAATGAGAAAAATGAAGTTGTGCGCTACAAAGCCCGACTTGTGGCACAAGGTTTTTCACAAAGGCCCGGTATAGATTATGAAGAAACGTATTTCCCTGTAGTGGATGCGATAACATTGCGTTATTTGGTCAGTTTATCTTCATATCATAAACTGCATATGCATTTAATGGATGTGGTAACAGCTATTTATATGGCTCATTAGATCGGGATATCTATATGAAAGTCCCTGAAGGACTAAAGATATCTAAACCATCCAATGAATATTCACAAGGGTTATACTCAGTTAAATTGCAAAGATCTTTATATAGTCTAAAGCAATCTGGACGAATGTGGTATAATCGTCTTACTGAGTATCTGGCCAAAAACGGATTCAAAAATGATGATATATGTCCGTGTGTTTTCATAAAGAAATCTGCATCTGGATTCATTATAATTGCTGTGTACGTTGATGATTTAAATATCATTGGGACTCCTGAAGATATTCCAACAATTATAAAAACTCTAAAAGAAGAGTTTGAGATGAAAGATCTTGGAAGGACTAAATTTTGTCTCGGCCTGCAGATCGAGCATATAAAAAATGGGATCTTTATTCATCAAACAACATACACAGAAAAGATCTTGAAACGATTTTATATGAATAAGTCACATCCTTTGAATACCCCAATGATCGTAAGGTCTTTGGATGTGGAAAAGGATCAATTCCGTCCTAAAGAAGAAAATGAAGATATCATTGGTCCTGAAGTACCATATCTTAGTGCCATTGGAGCGCTAATGTATCTTGCTAATAATACACGACCTGATATATCATTCGCGGTGAATTTACTAGCGAGGTATAGTTCCTCTCCAACCAGAAGACATTGGAGTGGAATCAAGCAAATCTTTCGATATCTTCATGGAACGGTTGATATGGGATTGTTTTATCCCTATGGATCCAAGTCACAACTAGTTGGCTATGCAGATGCTGGCTACTTGTCTGATCCACATAAAGGGAGATCTCAAACAGGATACCTATTTACATATGGTGGAACTGCTATATCATGGAGGTCCACGAAACAGACGATTGCTGCAACATCTTCTAATCATGCCGAAATACTGGCGATTCAAGAGGCTAGTCGCGAATGTTTTTGGCTCAGAAATCTGATCCAATATATTTTATCATCATGTGGACTGATTGATCATAAGATAGCTCCAACTGTCCTGTTTGAAGATAATACAGCATGTATTGCTCAGCTTAAAGGCGGATACATAAAAGGTGACAGAACAAAGCATATTTCTCCCAAATTCTTCTTCACTCATAATCTTCAAAATCAAGGGACAATTGATGTCCAACAGATCCGCTCAAGTGACAATCTGGCAGATTTATTCACAAAGTCACTCCCAAATGATGTTGACAAGAGGGGGAGACTGTACTCTTTTTTCCTTGGTCAGGTTTTTTTCCATTGGGTTTTTCTTGACAAGGTTTTTAATGAGGCAGTTCCCATCACAAAGGATATTGTACTCTTTTTCCTTCACTAAGGTTTTTTTCCACTGGGTTTTTCTTTAGTAAGGTTTTAATGAGGCATAATCCTAAATGGTCATTCAAGGGGGAGTGTTATGATAAGTATGGGACGTGGATGCCCATTTCCTATATGAGGATTACATTCTCAAGAGAGAATAATATTAATGAAGGTTGAAAATATTCCTTCTATATGCCTATAAAAGGAGGTTAAGCCTCGTTGATATTATACAGCAATAAAAAGTATTCCTCTCCTCTTTTATTATAATATTCTTCTTCTACACTGCTAATACTTCTTTCTCCTTTAATATATAGATACATCAATTATTTCTATTATAGTGAGATTATTATTGGCTAATATTAATACTTGTATTTTCTACTTTCACTTTTATTTTATATTTATATCTTCTTTATTTATTTTACAACATATAGTTGGTTTTCTTGAAAATGTATAAAAATTTATTTTAAATTTGGAATGTATCATAAAATTTTTAATAATGTATATTAAGTATGATAACCCCGATACTTTAGTCTTCATAAGTTATTTTCGGACTACGAGTCTAAAATGGCAGTTGGATATGACTGGACTTCAATAATAGATATTATTCGATTATGTTACCTATACAGGGTAAAGTATCGTTTTTGTCCTTAACGTTTGGGGTAAGTTTTAAAGTTGTCTCTAACATTTCAATCATCCTATTTAAGTCCCTAATGTTTTAAAACTGATTCAATGTTGTCCTGCCATTAGGGATCCGTTAAGAGAAATAACGGTAGAACAAAATTGAGATGATTTTGAAACGTTAGGGACTTAAATAGGACGAAAACGTTGGAGACAAAAATGATACATAGAAATAAATTTTAATTTTATCCTTCAATAATATTAATTTTTTACTATACATAATATTCAATTATTTTTTAATCACATCTAAATAAATTACACTTAATCATATTACTTTCATTTTAAATAAATTAATTTTTTTTTAATTTTACTCTTAAAGATTTTTAATTATCATGAAATATTTGTAGAATGACTAGTATATAAATTTACATAAAAGAAAAAAAATAATATATATATACAATAAAATATAAATTATACTTTTTGTCTCTAATATATCAAAATTTATTAAAATTATAAAAAAATAAATTTATTTAAAATGAAAGTAATGTAATTAAGTGTAATTTATTTAGATGTAATTAAAAAATAATTGAATACTATGTACAGTAAAAGATTAATATTATTGAAAGATAAAATTAAATTAAAATTTATTTTATGTGTCATTTTTATCCCTAACGTTTTCGTCTTATTTAAGTCGCTAGCATTTTAAAATTGTCTCAATTTTGTCCCGCTATTAATTCTGTTAACGGATCTTTAACGACAGGATAATATTGAGTCAATTTTAAAACGTTAGAAACTTGAATAAGAAGATTGAAACGTTAGGGACAACTTTGAGACTTATCCAAATATTGAGGATAAAAATAATATTTTACTTTACGTATATATTAAAATCAACTACTGATATACAAATATATTAATAACTAATTTTAATATACAAATAACAATTTTATATTAATTTGGCTACTAGTCTGTTGGAATTATTATTGATAAAGGCCTGCTTGCTTCAGAGATTCACAAAGTCAAACTTGCTTTTACATCTCTTGGAAGGAGCAGGAGATATTAGTGCTTTAATCAAAATCTCTAGGAGTAAATAGTCATTTCTGACCATGAAAGATTCAAACGTTGACAAAACTGATCATGAAAAATTAAAATTAAAGTTATATCCATATAAGATAAGTTTTGTTCGACAAAAATAACCAATTATTAAATTTTTGTTCATAATTCTATAAACACCCCTAACCTTTCATCTTTCATCTTTTTTTTATCTCTAAACCAATCTCTAACCTTATCAATCTAACCACACTCCCTCCTCCTATGTGTTTATTCTCCAACCTCACCATCCCCTTCCACCACCACCATCCCTTCTATCCCTCTTACCTTCCGTTTTCCGTCGACCATCACCAACTCTAACACTACTACCGCTTATTTCCTTCCCCACCTCTCCCCTCTAACCACTTCTTTCACTGCCATTGAAGACCCTCCTCAACTCCTTCAGAAAGAAAAAATTTTTTAAATTAGAAACCCAGTGTCGATGATGCTTCCGGATTCATCGATGTAGTAGTTAGTGAAGTTTTGGTCGTCTTCATAGCCAGTGAAGCTTTGTCTCTTGTCTCGCTTGGAGAGATTGGGCTTGAAGTCCGGGAAGCAAAGAAGGTGCGTGGCGGAACAGAACTCAGAGAAGCGCGTGGTGAGGGCGTTGTGGTAGCGAGTTTTAGCGGCTTGGATGGCTCTTTCTCACTTTTGAATTTCGATCAAATAATGTGTTAGACTGAAAATTAATATAGAAATTTTAATTCTAGCTACTTGTACTTAAAAATTTTGTAACAGGATTCCAATTTGTAGGCGAAATAATTATTGATGATTGATGATGGATAATACATATATAGTAGGTACAACGGAGTTTTCAATTTGAAAAGCTTTTCTTCTCTGAGGAGGATCTTCAATGGCGGTGGAAGAAGTGGTTGGAGGAAAGGGGTGGGGAAGGAAATGAAGCGGTGGTGATGTTGGAGTTAGTGATGGTTAACAGAGAAGGGATGGTGAGGGAATGGTGGCGGTGGGAGGGGATTGTGACCACAGGGAAGGTTGGAGGATAGAGGCAGAGGCAGAGGAAGAGGAAGTGGGATAGGGTTAAGGATTAGACTTAGAGATAAAGAAAGATGAAAGGTTAGGGGTGTTTATGGAATTATAAACAAAAATTTAATAATGGGTTATTTTTGTCGAACAAAACTTATCTTATATGGGTATAAGTTTAATTTTAATTTTTCATGGTCAGTTTTGTTGGCGTCCAAATCTTTCATGGTCAAAAATGGCTATTTACTCAAATCTCTAGTATGTTGTGAAAGGGACAGTGCTTTAATCAAAATATCTGTAGTTTTTTTTTAAAATATGTACTCAACAAAAAAAAGTCTCTTGTTTGCTGGATTATGTATTTACTTGGATTGTGATCAATTTTGATGACAATGTCGAAAAAATTGTTTCACAAATTAAAACTCTTTTTTTTTAAGTTGGGTTGAGTAAATAATAATATTAAAAAAAAAATGAGATTTTATTCTAATAAAAGTTGAAATTTAGATACAGTCAATTTCACATAAAATTGATAGTTGAGAGTTGTTAAATAATTTAATTAATTTGACTAAATTTTTATCCGACGATTTTTAACTATCAATTTCACGTGAAGTCGACTGCACAGCTGTAAGTGAGTTTTCACCCATAATAAAATAAAGGAAAGTGAAATTACTCTTCTTCCCCCTACTAACACATAAAATCTTGTGTTTAATCATTACAATTCACACTTAATCACAACTTTAAGTAATGTCATGTGTCGTCTTTCTATTCACCGGTCAAAATTTAACTATTTTTAGTCACCTAAAATAAAATATAATTATCAGAGATGTAGCCTTATAATAATGCACAAAGAATTCAAGCATGCTTATCGGGATTAAACTATTTAAATAAATATTTTAAATTCAGATAATACTATCTTTGTCTAAACACAATTTTCATTATATTCTATTAGACCCAATTTTACACGTAATATTGCCACCTTAACTTCGATAGTTGCCTTTCCATTCCAACCTAAGAGATCAATATGTCAGGCCAATATATAATGCAATATATTAGGCTGCGTTTGTAAAATTCGCTAAAACCGTGTAATTAAATAATAAATTAAATAAAAGTGAATATAGTTAAAAAATTTAGCAATTAAAATTTGATAATTTAAATATGATATTTGGACTCAGTGAATTTTTTTGAGTCAAAAAATAAACTTTTTTTAAACAAAAATGCGGACTAAAAATTTGACCGGCAGTACTGGCTGAGATCTGTCCGGTACTGTAGTTGAGAAAATTAATTAGAATTAAATAATTTTAAGAAATAAGAATTTATAATTTGAAAAGATAAAAATATTTAAAATATGATTTAAAACTCTAATCTTAGAGGTTTTGGCCCAACTAAACTAAGTGAATCGGGTCCAAATGGATCCAAGACCCAGCATATATAAACATTAGTTATGAGCATTTCAGCTCATTTACCCTAAAGGAAGAGGGTAAGGGCGCTCAAATGGAGAAGAGAGGAAGAAGAGACAAAATTCTAACTTCATCAAACTTCAAATCATTATAACTTTCTCTCCAGAACTCCGGTTGACGAGCCGTTTGCGGCCACGCGTCGCTCTTTTCATCCTCTACAATTCTATCAAAGTTTTGTGGTGAGTATTCTACTGTCCTCTACCCAGTTTTTGTTTTTCTCTCTAAATATGAATTTGGTTTGGGTTTTGAGGAAATCTTGTGATTTTGGTTGTTTAGGAGTGCTCTAGTATGAGCCAGTGGTGAGTTCCATCAACTAATTTCGTGAGTTAAGGTAAGAAACCCTCTAACCCTTGTGATTTATCAATTTCATGAACCCTACGTTGATTATAAGTGTGAAAATTGATCATGTTAGAGTATTGGGTGATTTTAGTGCACAATTGGAAGATTGATATTGCTTGTGGGGCCTTGGTGAAGCTTAGAGCTAAGGATTGGTGGAGACTTCCAAGAAGAAGCTCAATTATTTTTACTACAAGAGGTACGGTTTAAGTTTCATTTAAGTACCGTGTGGTGAGATGAGAATTCCTATGCTAGATGCCCCTAGGATTAAGTTTGGATTGTGTAAATGGTTGGTACTAATATGCATAGTTGATATGTAATGTAAATTAATGATTGGGTTGAGAGTTGTGTGAATTTGTATGTTTGGTGTGTTGAGGATTTGATGAATTGGATAATGAATATTGGTTTGTGGAATATGTATTTAAATTGTGAATTTGGGTCGGAGACCGTGAATCTTGGGCCGGAGGCCAGAAAGAGGTAAGAAGGTAAGTTGATGTGTGTATTGTGTGATAATATAAGAGATTGGATAGATTTTAGATATTGAATGTGTGAATAATTGGTTTGATTATTGAATAATAAGGTTTGAGGAATTGAGGTGTGGAATTTGATAATTTTGGGTGAAATTGTGTAGATGAGGTAGGTTTAGTTTTGGTTGAGTGTAATTATGTGAATGTGGTTGGGTTGTGGCCATTTGGATGAGCAAAAATGAATTTGGCTTGTGAGTATTGGAAAAATTGGTAATTTCTGTCTTTGGGTAAAAACTGATTTTGACCAAATTCGGCGGTTCGTAACTCAGTCCTCGGAGTTAGGAATTCTTCAAAACTGAATTTTTATGAAAGTTCATTCAACGATCTTTCCAACAGTCTAGAAATGGTTGAAAAAGGAATTTTGTAGAACAAGTTATGTGTGTCGGAAGTTTGGGGTTTTAAAATGTAATCCTGCAGCTTTTAACTTAGTAAAATTTTGGTACAAAACGCACCCACGCGTATGCATGACCGACGCGCACGCGTCACTTGATCTCTCTGCTTTCCATGCGTGCGCATAGACGACGCTAACGTGTCACTTCCTTTTTCTGCTTTCCACGCGTGCGCATGGGTGACGTGCACGCGTGACCCTGTTTTCAGCAAAAGTTGATTTTGAGTTTTTAAAGCCGAATTCTAAACTTTTAAGCCTCTATTCTCACCCTTTAAGTCTTAAAGCCCTATAGTAGGCCTAGAAATGAGAAGGGACTAGGAAGGGTGGTAGCTTGAGGGGGAGAGTTAATGATGAATTAGGATTAATGATGATTGTATGAGTTGTTGAGGATGATGATGGAAGTGCAGTGTATGCCATGAGCCGAAGAGCTGTATTTAATAATGATTATTGGCTGGTTATGGGTTATGTTATGAGCCGGATGGCTATGGTAAATATTGATTTATGGCTGGAACTGAAAATATGACTTTGAATGATTGTTTTATCTTGAGCTCTCTTTCTTGAAAGTGCGACCCCAGAGAGATGAAGGAAGGTGAGGATCCCCTTCCTTGTTCCTCCTGGTATTATAAAATCGCCCCCAACGAGATGTGGAAGGTTAGGATCCCCTCCTTAGTTCCTCCTGTGCATATGAGAACGTACCTCCTGGGTAGATGCAAGGGTTGTGGTTGCGCCCCACTTGCTCCAGGTTGGTTAGTATAGAGGCTCTCCGGGTGGACGCAAGGGTTGTGGTTTCGCCCCACTTGCTCCGAGATATGGTGAGATATACCTGCTTGGGTAGATGCAGTGGCATTGATCCACTTGCTCCGGGATGTGGTGAGATATACCTGCCTGGGTAGATGCAGTGGCATTGATCCACTTGCTTCGAGATGTGGTGAGATATACCTGTCTGGGTAGATGCAGTGGCATGGATTCCACTTGCTCCGGGTTTGGTTTGCAACTCTTGCGGTAGATGCAGTGGTTAACCCCCACTTGCTCCCAGTCGAGATTGATTTGAGATTTGTGAAATTATCTGAATTTCAGATTTCCTTGGGTAGATGCAATGGGTCAGCTCCACTTGCTCCAGGTTGAGATCCGAAATTCTGTTGACCCTATGTCGTAAGTGTGGCCGGACACTGTGAAAGTTCCGGATGAGTTTGCCCTCGTGGATAAACACCAGTGTGGGTGTTGTGTGATTATGATTACGATTGTGAATAACTCGAGTTGGGGATGCACGACAGAGGGACAGTCCAATGGTTAGCTACCAGGACTTGTCAGGTTGGCTTTATAACTGACAGATGAGACTCATCAGTCATAGGACAGGTATACATTATCTGCATATGTTTGAATTGTTTGGGTTTGCCTATTTGTTTTGGACTGCTATATCATATATGCTATGTTACCTGATTATGTGCTACTTGTCCTACTTGTACTTTAATTGTGTATTACTTGCCTGTATTGCTTGTGTTTGTACAATTGAGAGGTCCCTCATGCTGCTGTCGGTGGACGTTGAGGGTTGTTCTTGACGAGATGAGTTGATGATGTAATTGAATAATGATGATGATTATTGAATGAGGTAATTGAGCTCCATGGGTAGACGCAGTGAAGTGATTTCACTTGCTCCAAGTAGAGAGTGAGATAATTTGAGCTCCCTGGGTAGATGCAGTGAAGTGATTTCACTTGCTCCAGGTGAGGATATGAGGTAACGATATAGAATTGCTGAGATAGAATGGTTGGGGATGGTTTCGTTTATAATTCTGATTGTGAATCGTCGGAGAGTTAGAAAGTTGGGAAGCATGAGGAATATGAATCAAATTTAGCATTCCCTTATGACAGTTGCCTATTTTTGGATTAGCGAGAATATAAGATGAATATTTGGTGAAAGGAAGTTTAGGATGTTTAGTGAGTTTTTATTACAATGCATTGTATTTATTTGGCACTTTTACCGTACTGGGAACCCATGGGTTGGGGGTTCTCATTCCGTATATATCTCTTATTTTTTTCAGATACAGGTCTAGGTGCTCAGAAGTGAGCTGTGGTTCATCTGAGAGATGGCAAAGATTTTTATATTCTCTACTTTATATTTGCTTAGAATCTCTCCACCTTTATTTTGAAATGCTTTATTATGTATTGAACTCTTCTAAACTTACCTATAGAGGCTCCTATGTTTCTTTTGGGAGAGATTAGGAGATACTGTTATCAACTACTTTCATACTGTACCCCAGCCGGCCTAAACTTCGCGGGTCGCGACTAGTGGCTATTTACTTATGTTATATATATCTCTATGCTGTCCTTCTCTTATTCTCCTTAATGTCTTTATCTGTATATCGCTTTCGACTTCACGCTTGAACTTTTAGTTGTTGATACGTGAGTGATACGGCTTCGCGATTTTGTTTCTACTCTTTTCAGGCTTCTTGATTAATACTCTTTTCAATTTTACTTATAATTATGTAATAAAAATCCACCTTGAGAGTCGTACCACCTTGTTATCATTGACTTATGACTCGAGCATAAGGATTTGGATATTAGGGTGTTACAGCGTTTATTTACAGGATATATTGAGACAGAAAATTATGTTTGATAGATGAGACATAAACAAAAATATTATGTCTAAAATATTAAATTAATATATTTTAAGTCTATTCTGAACTCATCACTTGGAATGATTGTGCTTCTGAGTTCTGTTGTTGTTTCTATTATGCAATTTGAAAATGAAAAATTTTGAATGCTGTTATCATGATAGTCAAATTGAGTGATGATTTAAGGTTATCTACCACCTTTGGGATGTTGCTTTTCTTCTGATGGGGAGTGAAACTTTCAATAAGATTGACATGGAATTTTTTGTTTGGTTTAATGTGCACAGGAATTTCAGATGTTGGAATGAAAGCCATTGGCGAAGGTCTTTCCTTGTTGCAGTCATTGGATGTATCCTACTGCAGAAAGCTGACTGACAAGGGACTATCTGCTGTCGCTAAAGGCTGTAGCGACTTACGGGTATTGCATCTCGCTGGTTGCAGATTCGTTATGGATGGTATATTAGAAGCTCTCTCCAAAAACTGTCATAATCTGGAAAAACTGGGATTGCAAAGGTGCACAAATATTACCAACTATGGATCTTGCAAGTGGTTGTCAACAGATCAAGTATTTGGACATCAACAAGTGGTTGTCAAAAGAGAAGAAGGAGGAGGTCGCCGGCGTTGATGGTGGCTGACGGAGGCGCGACTGTGCGGTGGTGATGGAGGCAGGGGCCGAGGAAGAAGAATAGAAGGGAAAAATGACGAAGGAAGAAGAAAAGGGTAGAGAAATTTAAAAGATTGGGGGAGGTTACAAAAACGGCGTCGTTTTTGTCTCCACGGACTTATATGTCCTGTTTCAAAATGCTCCCTGCCATGTGGCCTCCGTAACGGCCATGTCAGTGCTACCTCTATCAGGTCAGACTTTTCCGTCCCATCCAAACGCCTGAATTCGACGGAAGGATTGAAATGTCCACGTTTTTCGGAGGCGAGGGACTTGAATGTATTTTCCGTTTCTTGAGGACGAAAATGTCCACGAAAAAAAGATCAGAAACAAAAATGTCTTTTACTCTTATATTTTTTTCTCAAATTTTTTAAATAAAAAAATAAATGTCTCAAAAATATCTTCTGTTTTGGGACACAAATATTAAGAAAGAGTCCAAAATTACACAACAAAGCTAGAATAGTCCAAAGGGTCAAGTAAAATATTGATCTTTCATGACAAATTGACATTGGGGTCTTATTGGGCTGATTCCGATTCTATCGAACTTTTCATAAATGGGCTTTTCTTGGGCCGGTTTTGATTCCATCCAAAAATGAGGTTGGATATTTATAGATAATGCGCTTTTAAGTTTTAATTGCCCGTCCAAAAAAAAAGTTTTAATTGTTTCGGAAAACTTTTTTATTTTATTTCAGAATGGTATTCCTATTTTACAAGTAGTGCAAAAACTTTACTTGATTGTTTAGAATAAAATAATAATCTAGATACACTATCAATTGTTTTGAATTAGTGTTTAGATGAGGTGTATAAACTGTAATCTAACTGTATTATTTGTTGCTTTTTGCATTATGTGCGAATTGAACTTTTTCTCTAGAGATCGAGAACCTAACCAATTATGAATTATCAGAAAAAAAGGACTATAAAATCCAAAAATAAGAGAAAGGGGATGGATCTCGCTAGAACCCACTAGCTAACGAATCCACGCTGCAGAATATATTTTAAGTTTCCGTCACGAGTTAATAGTCAATTTCGTCTTTAAAAGTGTCTTCGATCTTCATTTTCGTCTACGAAAGTTAAAATTAATAAAAAACGTTCTCGAAAAATATCTGTGTTGATCACGTTCGTCCTTCCGTCTTCTCGGTTGATGAGATGGCAAACGGCCGCTTACGTGGCCCGTTAACTGCCAAGGTGGCAGTGAAGCAGGATGACGTCGTTTTGGTTGAGTGAGCCAATAGCGTTGAAACGTCGCCGTTTTATCTTTTGAAGAGGTTTTGAAACGTTGCGATGCCTTACCCCTGTCTCATATCAACCATCGCTCTGTCTTTCGCTCCAAAACGTGTCGTCTCCGACAAGGTATGCCCTAAGCGTTTGACCGAAGCTCTGCACCACTGCGACAAGGATCGTTAGTGCTGCTAGACGATTACAATGGAAAGGCTTTGGCCGTTGAATGCAGAGTAGATGTTATACTGGAGCAGCATTGCTAGTAAAAGAAGGCATTGAGACGTTGAGAGGTAAGGATTGAACTCATAATATGATTTCTGACTTATTCTGTGATGTGGTGTATTGTTACTGTGGTGGTATTAATGTTCGTCTGATTTAGGGTTTGGGGTGACGAAGGGTGTATTAGTGTTGTTTTAGCATTTTCATGTATGAGATTGTGTTACTTTGTATGGCTCTATGACAGTAGTCAGTGATGTTTGAATTTAGTGATGGCTCTGTTGCATGTTTTTTTTTGTTAAAGGTTGATTGGTACCAACTGGGTGTACTAGGTGGTGATTGATACAGAGCAGTTGTTGCTGGATTGCTATTATTTTAATCAGAGGATTCTGGCAAGGAGTTAGACTCTGATGAGGAGACACCTACTGTTTATCCCCAATATAATGAAAAAACCAAATTTGAAAACCTGAAGTTTGAGGTTAGTATGACATTCAAATCAAAAGCTGAATTTATACAAGCCACTAGGGATTACACTATCCAGTGGGGCAGAAATATATTATTTACCAAGAATGATAGAGTTAGGGTTAGAGTTGTTTGTAAGTCAGACGATTGTCCATGGGTGGTTTATTGTGCTTGTAACAGTAAAGACTTGTCTTGGCAAATTAAAATGCTAGTTGATAATCACATCTACCCTAGTAAGAGAAAAAATAGGGCTGCAACCCAAACCTGGACACTTAGCAAGGTAGTACCTAAGGTTAGAAAGCACCCAACTATGAAGCATCGAGAGGTTTATGATTGGTTTGTCCGAAAGTGTAATGTGTACCTCAATAGCACATGCATCACCAGGGCACTAAAAGCTGCTAGAAAAATTGTAGAGGGTGATGAGATAGCCCAGTATGGTTTGGTGTGGGATTATGCAAACGAGTTACTCACTAGCAATCCAGGATCCAGAGTGCAAGTTGGTGTGATCCTTATGCCTGAGAGTCCTCCACTATTTGATCGGTTCTATGTGTGTCTTGATGCTTGCGAGCGGGGGTTTAAGGCGGGTTATAGACCTCTAATTGGACTAGATGGAGCGTTTCTGAAGACACTACACGGAGGACAAATTCTTACTGCTTGCGGACAAGATGCTAACAATCACATCTTTGTGATTGTCTATGCAATTGTCAGTGTGGAAAACAAGGATAACTGGCAATGGTTTCTTGAACTGCTTCACAGTGATCTAGGTGACTACAGAGAGCACAAATGGTGCTTCATCTCATATATGCAGAAGGTAATGAATTCTGTAAGGACTAATTTGATTTACTGAATATTCTTTGAAGGACTAGTTTGATTTAATGATTTCAATGTTGAGGACTGAAATGATTTAATATCTTTTCGTGTTTGGTCTTTTGTTGCAGGGTTTAATCCCTGCTGTTCAGGAAGTTTTTCCAAGAGTTCACCATCGCTTCTGCGTGTGGCATTTGTGGCGCAATTTCTCGAAACAGTGGGGTAGTTGTGAGTTAAAAGATCTTGTGTGGAAATGTGCAAGGTCAAGGACAACAGTTGAATTTGATAGAAACATGAAGAGAGTTAAGTTGATCAACGAGAAAGCTTGGCAGTATCTTGATAAATGGCCAAAAGAGGCATGGACGAAGGCGCATTTCAGTGAGGTTCCGAAAGTGGATAACATATGCAACAGTGCCTGTGAGTCATTCAATGCAAAGATCAAACACGAAAGGAGTAAGCCTATCCTGACCCTGGCTGAGAAAGTTAGGAGAATCATCATGAAGAGTATGGTTGATAACAGAAAGAAGTTGCAGAACTACCAAGGAATTCTCCCTCATGTTCAGCAAAGTAGGTTGGAAGCTATGACAGTGCTGTCCCACCATTGGGCTCCTCAGTGGTCTGGTGATGAAAAAGATGAGTTGTACGAAGTGCATGGCTGGCCGACGAATATGGTGGTTGACCTGAGCAAGCACACATGCACCTGTAGGTTTTGGCAACTTACAGGTAACAACTTTCTTCCCTTACTTAATTAACAATGTCTTCATTCATGATAGTATGTTTACTGTATCAATTTGTTTGGCTTGATAAGAATGCCGTGTATGCATGCAATATCGGCAATACAAGATAAGAATGACAAGAGACCTGAAGAATATTGCCATGAGTGGTTAAAGATGGAAGCGTATAAGCGTACCTACTATTTTAATGTCAATCCGGTTAAGGGGTAGGGTCTATGGAAAAAAACGCCACATCCAGCACCAGTCCCACCCCCAGTGAAGCCTAAACCTGGGAGGCTAACAAAGAAGAAAAGAAGGGACAAAGAAGAACAACCGAGTGGGTCAAAGACAAAAATGAAAAGAAAATACAACCCAATCCAGTGCATGTACTGTGGTGAGGTTGGACACAACAAAAGAAGATGCGCAAAGAAAAAGGTTGTGGATGCTGAGGAACATGCCAAGCAGATGCAGCTACAATTGGCAGTTGTTATCCCAGCTCCAGAAGGTGCTGAACCCGAAGTAAATGCTGCCCCTACTGATACTGATATTGGTACAGAAGCTGAGGCACCTATGCCTTCACTTCCATCACCCACTCAGGCTGACTCAGAGAGTGACAGCAGTGAATCGGAATGCATCCCACCAACCCAAGAGCCCCTACAGGTAGTATCATCACTCCTAACTCCTAAAAAAATTTGAACGTAGCCTAATCATGTAACAAACTCATTTGGTACTGGATCATACAGGATCAATTGATTGGTAGGCCACCTAAGTTGCAAGTGATAAAAAGAAAAGCAAGGTTAACGTCCTCCCCTAAGCATATTGCAACTGGATCTGTGGCTGTTTCTGCTGAGACCATTAAGGGGACAAGTTCTGGAACTGCTAAGCGGCTGGAAAAATTCATGACCTTTGTGCCTACTCCAGGCTTCAAGGCTCCAAGGAAGACTGATGACAAAGTTTGATTTGTTAGGAATGTGTAGTTGTTGATTCATTTTGTGTATGACACAACATTCTGTTTGTTGCTTTTGTGTGTGGTAATTTAGTCTATGGACAATGTATCTGTCAGTTAAGAACCTTATGACTTTGTTCTGCTATTTCTCTATTAAGACAATGTGACAATTAGCCGTCAATGACAAGTTACTATTAAGATTACTTACTGTCTTCATTTTGTTTATGCCTCAACATAATTCATGCAAACACAGAATTAATTGCCAAATTTTATAAAATTATCTACATTTGATAGGGAATTGCTTCCAACTTCAAATAACTACTCCCATTCAAATCAACAATTTCAATACATCATTACATGTTCATAGAGGATAACTGGGTTCATTTAGAAGTACATAAGAAACAACAAAGTATCACAACTACTACAAACAGCAAAATCATTAGCAGTTTCAAAGCTCTAACTTCAGCTTCTAAAGTGCCCAGCTTCCATGCCACCTTCACCCTCCATTCATCATACTCACCTTCAACCTCCATATCAGCTTCTGCATCTTTCTTTGTACCACACACACCCACTGCTTCAAATTCATCATCATCAACCCACTTAAAATAATTGCAGTGACTGCCCTTCTACAATTTCAGATGGGAGTAAACAAAAAAATCAGAGAACACCCAACAGCATATAACAACATGAAAAAGCTTTAACTTCGTTTACCATCACTCACCCGGTACCTTGGACATGCATGGAATAATCTATTCGGATTCTCCGCTGTTCCAGATTTCTTAATCACAGTCTTCAGCCCACAGAAACATGATCTATCATGAGCATTCACCCTCCTCTTTCGCATCAAAACACTGGATCCATGACTGTCCTGCGATGCATTTGACAAACCGCCACCACAACCACCATCTCCTCTCTCCATCCACGCAGCCAGCCAGAGATTACGCCTCCTACTTACTTCTACTGCCACCGAAAGTGATCACCTCGATGTATTTATCGTTCGATTTGGGACTAGGGTTTATAAACTCGAAGGACTAATTTGATGTCTTATACAAAACTTATCTTGTCAGCAACAACATGCTACAACCACGTAAGCGGCCGTTTGCCATCTCATCAACCGAGAAGACGGAAGGACGAACGTGATCAACACAGGTATCTTTCGAGGACGTTTTTGATTAATTTTGACTTTCGAAAACGAAAATGGAGATCGATAAAACTTTCGGAGACGAAATTGACTATTAACTCGATAAATTACACTCACAACGGAGATTTAATTTATCAAAATTATACTGATTACTCCTCTATTTGACCAATATATACTCAAATTTCTCTTATTCTGTCATTAAATTGAAAGGGGATTAAAAAGAAGTTATACAAAGTCAGTTTTAATCTTACAATTTGATCTCTATGTATAGATAACTCATAGATATAGAATAATGATCATAAAGCTCTTTTTCTTTTAATTAACATTGTTATAAATGGCATTTTGTCATTTTAGTTAAATCAAACGAAATAAGAAAAAAAAACATTAATATACAGATGATAAAACATATATATGTATATACAATAATTTGTAAGTTAAATTAACACCAAGATGTCTAAGTGTATTGTGTTAGACAAATGTAATGCAGGGTAAACGAAAAATACACCAACTTACTTAGACCATCCCAAGTACCACAGACCAAATTTCCAAAAAGAGGTACCTTAGACAATAGAAAATAAAATATAAAACAAGACAGAGCAAAATTAAATGAAAATGCATAAAAAAAACCATGATAATAAAAGTAAACAAAAAAACAAAAACAAACATAAAAGACCGTAAAAGAACCAAAAGAACCAAAAGAGTAAAACAAAAAGTGAAAGACAAAGCCCGTACAAAAAACAAAAAACCAGAATAAAGAAACCGTAAAAGAAAATAAAAAAATAAAAAAAAGGACCTTCTAAAGTACCTTGGAATCTGGATCCGCCACAGCTTATTATGCTGCATTCGATTATTATCATGAGTGTCTTGATCTTCGAGTGCCACTCTAATTGTCCCATAAGAGGTCTTCTTAGTACTAGCTCCAGGAATCATGAGCCCCTTTCTCCAACCAAACAATGATCTTCGCATTCTTGATCTGAACATGTCACATAATGCCAATTCTAACCTTCCCCATTCTGACATGACTTCATTTTCCATATTTTCATGTGCTCTGAGATACGTTGCTTCTAGCAAATATTCATCAGAAACTGCTAGTAGTTCATTAGTATAAGTAATAGATGCCTTCAATTTACCATATGATTTATTACAGTCCATAGCATCTTTCTCTATCTTGCTCAATAATTCTTCCAACACAGGATCATCACCGTATTCTTCCTTCTGCGATGATTCTCCCCATATGGATGGAATCTCGCATTTCAATAGAAGAATGGGAATCATCCTTCTATTGTGTGCTTTGGCGCGTTCTTCAATTCTCCATGATTCTTGGAATGCCCTCCTCATCACTGCTTTGAATGTTGGATCATCTGCATGTTTTAAATCTATTCTTCCCCAATAACGACGAGTTGGAGGTCCAAAAATATGGTATTCCTCTAAAGCAATCATCATACCAATATTCAACATGTCGCAGTCTTTCTCCATCATAAATTGTGCACGTGCCTTAAAAAACTCTTCTGCGAATTCTTGTACAGCTTGTATTTGACCAGGGTTTGAATCAGCAATATCTTTTGGCACATTCTCCTTCATCAACTCTATTAACCGCAACACGTCCCAATTAGATTCTTCTGATTCTTTCTTCAAACTTGCCCCATAGTTAGAAGACGAAGAAGCTTCGTTAGCCTTGGCCATCTTGTACGACCTCACCAATGCCTTTGTAAAGCTCATTCTATCTTCTTCTAGATCAACAAGAGACAAATGCTCATTGTCAAATGTTTCTGTTGGATTCAAATTATCTATCACTTGTCCAATTCTTTGCCGAGTTTGTTGCGGACTTCTTTCTAGAACTAACTCGCTTGACAATTTGTGGTTGGGAAGATGCTTGAAATAAATATCATCCATGTTTGTCTCTCCCTTGTAAACATAAACTCCCCAATGATTCAGAGTTAAGGTTGATTCACATACAACATGAATGGCTTTCCAATCATCTCCAATATATGAATCAAGATCATGCCACTCTTTGTCACTGAACAAAGTTCGAAGATCAAAAAGTAACACATGATCTTCCCCAACATTGAAATATTTGGACTTCTCCGGAAATATTTGTTGGCCTTCTATAAACAAGTTGAGACCAACAGTGTAGGATTTGGATGAAGCAATTTGAGGCCAGAAGTCTAGAGCCTTCATCAATGTCTCATCAATATCACTGCCAGTGGCTCTCCCAAACATGAATGCTAAAGCAACAACAGGAAACTTTCGCCGAGCCCAAAACAGAGGAATATCTTTGCTGCAATTGTAGTCAAGCCAATTGGGAATCTCCTTTTTTGGCATCACAACTTCAATTCTTTTAGTCTCTTGTAAAATCTGCCAATCAGATAAAATTAATTGTAAAATGAATTCCAGCTATCAAAAGGGAAAAGAAAAAGAATTCTATTGACTCCTCTAGTCATCAAATCTTCCATATATGCACGTATGATACCTTGGACAATGGCATGGTTGAGGACTGTGGAGTTAAGGATAGGCAATATCTTGCATCTACTTTTTGAATGCTTGATGGAAGTTCTGGAATTATCATAAGATTATTACAATAACTCACGTCAAGAATTTTCAAGTGCAAAAATCCTTCAATGCATTTTGGGAGGGATGAAAAACAATTATTTGATACATTGATGCCTTCCAACTTCTGATGAATATGAAGAATTGGATGAAGATCTTCATCTGAAAGATTAGCACCACTGAAACTCAGTCTCCTTATATTTGGACTGCTGTGTCCTTTGAACCTTTTAAATGATCTTCCAAGCAGAGAACATCCATCTATTGTCAATGTGAAAAGTTTTGGCAACATCAAGAAGCTACCTGGTAGGTACTGGAGTCTTTTGGATTTAGAGATGTCTATATGCTCGAGCCCTGTAAGATTACCAATGGAATTTGGGAACTCCTCGATTGCAGAATTTACCAAGTTAATCTTTAATGGTTTGTCCATCTCTTGCATGATTTCTGGGAAGCTTTGGAGGCTTTTACAAAAGTAAAATGAAAGCACTTCGAGAGACGGCAAATACATTTCTGGTACAAAATGTTTGAGCTTACTGCATTCCGAAGCACTCAAATACACAAGGTTTGGCATAAATCCAATGGATTCATCAAATCCTACCAGTTTATTGCATTTGTCAAGTGTGAGGACTCTCAGGCTTTTAGCTCCAGACATATCCGGGACGTGTGTAACGGATTGACATTGGGAGAGGTTGATAAATGTCAAATCCTCAAATACCTGCAAAACGGAGATGCATAAATTGTTCATCACCATGTTCAATTAATGTATTATTAAGTTTTATAAATACAATTTGAAGCCATTAAAAATTAATATAAGATATTGTGAAAGTTTATTTACTTAGTGTACCCTTAAATGACTAATTCAGAAATAGAGGGAAGGAGAGAAGTGTGCACCTGAAATAGCCTTTCCAATTTAAGAGCACTGTGAGGTAGCTTGAGATCAACAATTCTGTGGGGATGAAAATCTAGTGGGAATGACTCTGATGGATACCCTTTCCACTCTAGTAGTCGTAAACTATTTGGAAGATGACTTGGTGCTGTTGAAAATACTGTATTCCGAACAATTAGAATTCTGAGTTTCTCCATCTTGTCAAAGGCAGTATTAATCCAATAATTTACTTCTTCAAGTGTAGAAGGGTGAAGCATTATTCCTTCAATTGAGCTACTTCCCTATAACACACAAGCAAAGGATCAAGACTTAGTACTAGATTGCCACAGTTAAAACATAACAAATTAAGTCTTTTAAAGTAAACTTATTTCTCTAAAAAAATACAGTAGTGATGAAACTTCTTACTGTGTCATCTTTGAGTACTTGAAGAATGTCTTTATGAGACCATAATCTGCTGCGTTCACCCGGGTTTGTTGGCGACTCATTCATTACAATCTCTTTGCCCATGTCTTGTACTAGATCATGCATATCCAAGCAACCACTCTGATTTACAGTGATTAAACATTTACTAATGAACACTCGAACAATTGGATAGAAGTCACAAGCTTTCAGTACCCTTTTAACATAATCCCATTTCTCTCCTTTGAAGAAACAAGCAATGTCCAAGAAAGTTTTCTGATCAAGTTCATACAAGCTATTGTAGCTTATTTCAAGTACTCCTTGAATACTTGGATCAATTCTATACTTGTGCAGTTCCTCTTCCCAGCTATCCACACTTGTAAAACCCCCTAAGTGGGAGCCTATTACTTCTAAAGCCAGCGGAAAGCCCTTTGCATAACTTATTGCATTCCTTGAAACATTTTTAAAGTTCTCTGCAGGCTCCTTCCTGTTGAAAGCATGCCAAGAAAAGAGTTCCAAGGAATCATCATCATTTAGCTCCTCCATCTTGTATTTCTTGGTGACAACATCACCCATCACATGCTTGTCTACCACATCAGTATCCCTTGTTGTTATAATGATTCTGCTGCCTGAACCAAACCAATCATGCCCTCCAGCCAGTGATTCCAATTGTGTTATTGAATTAACATCATCAAGAACTAGAAGTACTCTTTTGTGGCGAAGCCTCCGTTTGATTTCATATCCTCCCTTAAATTCACTGCCAAGGTCAGTTATTGTCTCCTCACCCATGTCATATAAAACTGTCTTTTGCAGACTTTCCAAGCTTCCGCGACTTTCAGATTTTTCTCTGACATTACCGAGAAAACATGAAGCTTCAAACTGCCGCTTGATCTTGTCGAATAGACATCTGGCCAATGTGGTTTTGCCTATTCCACCAGGTCCATAAATTCCCAACATGCAAATATTTTCATTAGACTCAATATTTAGTACTGATTTTACTTGTTCACAGCAAGTATCGAGTCCAACTACATGCTGGGTTGGTTCAGGCAACGGTAATCTGTCAGCGGTGTCTCTAACAATATTCTTGATAAACTCCGGTTCATACCTGCACAAACATGATGTTTTTCTTACTTTAATTACGAATGTTATATGAACCAACTTTATATATAGCATACACTTTTCTATTAAAAAATTAACATCAGTTTCTTCATGTTCAGGGAGGGTTCCATCAAAGAATTGCAGTTTATTCTTTGACCTAAGGGCCTCATTGTTTTGGCCCAACAATGATAATTGGAAGGGTTCGAAGTTACATTTACTATCGAAACTTCAGGATTCTCACCTGGATGCAGGTAATGGGATTATTTGCGTCTAAATTCACAGTAAGATTGCCTGCAGAAGATTGATTCATCCTATTCTGTAAGTTCAGAAAATTCGAGAGCTGGTTCAAAAGTTTCGCAAGATTCTCGATGTCAATTGGAGTAAAGATGTTCTCTATGTGATCCTGGATCCTACAATTGTTCCTCATTCGCCATAGTTGGGCTGAACTGGGAACCTTCAGCAACAATCTATTCTTTCTACTTAGCCCACTCAGATTCTCATTACTGATACAATTTCCACTCTCATCGCACCATGTGAAAACCTCGGGCTTTGAGGAGGTTGCAAAGAAGATGCAGACAGAGATTGTATGAGACGAGAGACAGAAAAATAGCTCATGTGATTGAAGATTACTTGCTGAAGAATAAAGGAGAATCTCAAACTGATACTCATTACAGATTACAATAGTTATACATGAGCTGAAAATTACTCTTAACCCTGATTAACTCTAACTACTTCCTAACTCATCATTAACAACTTTCTAACTATATTAAGTTAACGGTTATCCAACTAAACTACTCTAACATGTGTCTTCAACTCTTAATTATAGAACTACTTTTATAACAAGATAACTCATACATCTTTATAACTAATGAAAAAGTTCTGAGTAAGAAATTCATCTACAGTAAAATTAAAAGTACAAAAATGTTAATTTTCATATATATACTGTTTTATAGAACTATTTTACACTAAATATATCCAATCATATACTAATGTACAGAAAAAAATAGTTAAATAATAAAAATACTATTATTATCTATATGCAACAACCTCAAGTTAGATGTCAGTATAAAAGAATTGACAACACATTTAAACTAGAATCCAATCTACTTACTTGAAACATATATGATTCTGTTGAAAAATTAAAATTAGGTAGAACAAGTATATCAACAGTGCGTGGTTCTGTAAAAGAAAACAAAAGAAGGCAAGAAATGAATGTAATCGACTTACGTGATCTCCGTGCAATGCAGCCATTTTATTAGCTTTAGCGTGTCTACTTTGGACAAAGCTAATCGCCATGCTTTGACCTTCTCAGAGTCTTTTCCATATCTATCCTCATGTTTAGCCATGGCTGTTTCATAGGAACCCTTCTGTTCCCACACATCTGAAGGTTTCATTCTGTAAATAATTGGCAGAACCTGCTTCCCTTGCTTTTCGTGACAGTCAACGATCTTGACCAACTCATCAAGGCACCACGTCGAAGATGCGTAGTTCTCGCACAGCACCACTATTGCCATTTTGCAATTCTCGATTGCGTTCATAAGAACAGGTCTCAGTTCATCCCCTACCCTCAGATTCTCGTTATCTCTGAACGTGTCGATTCCATTTCGCCGCAAAGCATGATAGAGATGATCCGTGAATCGGTAGCGTGTTCCTCCTCTAAAACTCAGAAATACATCATCATTTGCCATCACAAATTCACAGTAGTTTGGTACTGAGTTTGAGGAAGAAAATGTTATTAGGTTTTGCAATTGCAAATGTTTGCTTATTATTATTTGGTATTGGAATGTATCTGAGGCAATGAGCCAAATCAAAGGAGCTAAATTGGATTCACACCAACAAATTATTTAAAATGTTGACTTAACTGGGAAAGTAACGAACTTTTTTTTTTAAAATATTGGATTTGTAGTCTCACCAAGATGAGACAGCGAACGAGTTTAACGCCGTTAAGGGAGTGGTTACTGACGGCAGGAAAACGGCGTCGCCGTTTTGTCGTGCATGGACGACACATGGCAGTCCCCCCCAAGAGTGAACCTACCGAACCCATCTTCCTCATTTCTTCTTCTTCCGATTCTGATCTCCTAGAATTAGTGTATTACATTTACACTCAACCACTCCACTAAATACACAGGTGAGTATTTTATTTGTGGTTTATTGTTATTATTTAATTTTTGAGTAATTACCCAAATCAGTTTCCAAAAATTTTAAAAAAACACAACTGAATCACTGGCTGGAGGGATGATTGGTTTGGTTCAGGCAGCAGAATCATTATAACAAGAAGGGATACTGATGTGGTAGACAAGCATGTGATGGGTGATGTTGTCACCAAGAAATACAAGATGGAGGAGCTAAATGATGATGATTCCTTGGAACTCTTTTGTTGGCATGCTTTCAACAGCAAGGAGCCTGCAGAGAACTTTGAAAATGTTTCAAGAAATGCAATAAGTTATGCAAAGGGCTTTCCACTTGCTTTAGAAGTAATAGGCTCCCATTTAGGGGGTTTTACAAGTGTGGATAGTTGGGAAGAGGAACTGGAAGTATAGAATTGATCCAAGTATTCAAGGAGCACTTGAAAGAAGTTACGTTAGCTTGTATGAACTTGACCAGAAACTTACTTGGACATTGCTTGTTTCTTCAAAGGAGAGAAATGGGAGTATGTTAAAAGGGTATTGAAAGCTTGCGACTTCTATCCAGTTCTTCGAGTGTTCATTAGTAAATGTCTTGTCACTGTAAATCAAAATGGCTGCTTGGAAATGCATGATCTAGTGCAAGACATGGGCAAGGAGATTGTAATGAGCGAGTCGCCAACAAACCCGGGTGAACGTAGCAGATTATGGTCTCCCAAGGACATTCTTCAAGTACTCAAAGATGACACAGTAAGAAGTCTCCTCTCAATTACTCTAATTTTTTTAGAGAAATAAATTTACCTTAAAAGACTTAATTTGTTGTTATCTTTTTAACAATGGCAATCTAGGAAGTGTTGATCCTGTGCTTGTGTTTTATCGGGAAGTAGCTCAATTGAAGGAATAATGCTTCACCCTTCTACCCTTGAAGAAGTAAAATATTGGAAGAATACTGCTTTTAACAAGATGGAGAACCTCAGAATTCTAATTGTTCAGAATACAGAATTTTCAACAGGACCAAGTCATCTTCCAAATAGTTTACGAGTACTAGAGTGGAAAGGGTATCCATCAGAGTCATTCCCACTAGATTTTCAACCCCACAGAATTGTTGACCTCAAGCTACCACATAGTGCTCTTAAATTGGAAAGGCCATTTCAGGTGCACACTTCTCTCCTTCCCTCTTTATTTCTGAATTAGTCATTTAAGGGTATACTTAAGTAAATAAACTTTCACAATATCTTATATTAATTTTTAATGGCTTCAAATTGTATTTATAAAACTTAACAATAATATAATTGAACATGCTGATGAACAATTTATACATCTCCGTTTTGCAGGTATTTGAGGATTTGACATTTATCAATCTCTCTCAAAGTCAATCCGTTACTCAAGTTCCCAACATGTCTGGAGCTAAAAGCCTAAGAGTCCTCACACTTGACAAATGCAATAATCTGGTAGGATTTGATGAATCCATTGGATTTATGCCAAACCTTGTGTATTTGAGTGCTTCTGAATGCAGTAAGCTCAAACATTTCGTACCAGAAATGTATTTGCCTTCTCTCGAAGTGCTTTCGTTTTACTTTTGTAAAAGCCTCCAAAGCTTCCCAGAAATCATGCAAGAGATGGACAAACCATTAAAGATTAACTTGGCAAATTCTTCAATCGAGGAGTTCCCAAATTCCATTGGTAATCTTACAGGGCTTGAGCATATAGATATCTCTAGATCCAAAAGACTACAGTATCTACCAAGTAGCTTCTTGATGTTGCCAAAACTTTTCACATTGACAATAGACGGATGTTCTCTGCTTGGAAAATCATTTAAAAGGTTTAAAGGACACAGCAGTCCAAATATAAGGAGATTGAATTTCAGTGGTGCTAATCTATCAGATGAAGATCTTCATCCAATTCTTCAAGTTCTCCAAAAGTTGGAAGGCATCAATGTATCAAACAATTGTCTTTTTTCCCTCCTAAAATGCATTGAAGGATATTTGCACTTAAAAAGTCTTGATGTGAGTTATTGCAAGAATCTTATGCTAATTCCAGAACTTCCATCAAGCATTCAAAAAGTAGATGCAAGATATTGCCTATCCTTAACTCCACAGTCCTCAACCGTGCCGTGGTCCAAGGTATCTTACAACCATATATGGAAGATTCAATGACTAGAGGAGTCAATAGAATTCTTTTTCTTTTTTCCTTTTAATAGCTGAAATTCATTTTACAATTAATTTTATCTGATTGGCAGATTTTACAAGAGACTAAAAGAATTGAAGTTGTGATGCCAAAAAAGGAGATTCCCAATTGGCTTGACTACAATTGCAGCGAAGATATTCCAATCTTTTGGGCTAGGCGAAAGTTCCCTGTTGTTGCTTTAGCATTCATTTTTGGAGGAGCCACTGGCAGTGATATTGATGAGACATTGACCAAGTATCTAGAATTCTGGCCTCAATTTGCTTCGTCCAAATCCTACACTGTTGGTCTCAACCTGTTTATAGTAGGCCAACAAATATTTCCAAAAGAGTCCAAATATTTCAATGTTGGGGAAGATCATGTGTTACTTTTCGATCTTCGAACTTTGTTCAGCGACGAAGAGTGGCATGATCTTGATGCATATATTGGAGATGATTGGAAAGCCATTCATGTTGTATGTGAATCAACCTTAACATTGAATCATTGGGGAGTTTATATTTACAAGGGAGAGACAAACATGGATGATATTTATTTCAAGCATTGTCCCGACCTCAATTCTAATAATAATGCGATTATTATTAAGGCAAAGAAGGGTGGGTACTAATGGCATTGTGGATGTGATTTGCGATGTTAAATACATAACATACATGCATGATGTATGTGTTGATTAGGTCGCTATCAGCCATAGATCTTGGTTCTCAATTTATTTGTATGGAACAACACGAAATGAAAATTTGATAGATTTGGTTAGGAATAGTTGGGTGTCTAGTATTCTTCTTAAGCTGCTAACATAGAAAAGTATTATGCAACTATTGGTTAGTGCTGACTTGATCTTATAGTTACAGTGTTAAACACTTAAACACTTATACTAACACTTTTTTTTTTAAATTGAATTTTTTTAATCAAAAAATTAATTTTTTTTCTTAGATAATTGAAGAGCAATATATAATTATTTGAATACTTTCCCAACCTGTTCTGATGCAGACAGGCAACCATTTTTGAACACTACCAAGTGGGTTGAGGAGGTTCGCCAAGAACGCGGCACTGATGTTATTATTGTCTTGGTTGGAAACAAAACTGATCTTGTTGATAAGAGGTGAGCAATGAGTTGTTAAATTTGGTGTTTTGATTTTTATTAAAAAAAAAAAAACTATGTGATTTTTCCGTAAGAAATCTTATAAGGCAATTTTGATACTTAACCTGCAGGCAAGTTTCTATAGAGGAAGGAGAGAGTTAGAAGTGATGTTTATAGAAAGCAGTGCAAAAGCAGGCTTCAACATGAAGGTGAAAATTAATGAGTCCTGCTAGTTATCCCCATATTTCCTGGCATTATTCTTTCTTGCTCTTACATAGAATACAGAATATATCTCATCAATTCACAGGCAGATCAGCATGCTAGAAAGGTTATTTACTTGATGACTACTTTAATGGAAAAATGTTGGTCGAGGAAACCTTCCGTTCACTTGATGAGGGGCACAATTGCTACAATTAGTCCCTCGATGTAAGAATACAGATAATAAACAAGGCCTTTCCTTAGTACAGTGATATGCGTGTGATTAAATTCACAACTTATAAATGTTTTTTGAGATAAAATTTCCTACTGTGAGTTGTATTAAAATTTTAAGAACAACAGTGTTTATTGAGATAATCAATCGAAGCAGCATGATACCATGTTCCACCAACCTGCAAGACATAAAGTGGAGTGTTTCATTTCATTTCAATTGCCTAACAAGAAGACACGCGCACATGTCCTTCTCAATCTCATCTTAGAAGAAGGGTAGGTTTTGATTGCACTAAGAAAGCTATCATGCATTTTACTATTAATATTTTTCCTTTTCGAATTTTGGTTTGACAAGATTAAAAGCTACATTTCCAATTGCTGTTTCTCTTTGCCTGTGCATTATGATTTTGATTTGAAGATCATACACAGTTTGTGTTGCACCTCTTGAGAGGCTTAAGCTGGAGTACAATTGCGGCTTCTCAAGGGCTGAAAGGTTTTTGGAAAGGAAACTTTGTAAATATTCTTCGGACAGCACCCTTTAAGGCTATAAATTTTTATGCCTATGAACGCTTTGGAACAACTTGAATTGAGTACTATTATAACTTTGTTGTATGGTGCTATTGCTGGATGTTGTTCCGAAGCTGCTACATACCCCTTTGAAGTTGTGAGGAGACAGCTTCAAATGCAAGTTCGGGAAACAAGGTTGAAGCTGATGGCAACTTGTGTCAAGATTGTTGAACAAGGAGGTGTTCCTGCACTTTATGCTGGATTAATTCCCAGCTTATTGCAGGTATAATCTCTTATGGTGCACATTAAATTTAATTGAATTAGTAATTAGGAAAATTGAATTGTTAACCTTGGTCTTGAAAGTTGAGTTTTGAATCTTAGCCCATGTGTGTCAAGCTTTTTTCATTCTTGTCTTTTGATATTCATTGTTTATGAGTTTCAGGTGTTACCATCAGCTGCTATTAGTTATCTTGTTTACGACCCATAAAGCTAACTAGCTTTTCAAATTCTACAAAGCTCCATCAAGTTAGGCAGCAAATGAAAAGCTCTATACAAGTGGCTTTCAGTGGAGAGCAGCCAAGCCAAATGCAGAGAAGAACCCAAAGTGGAAACCAGAGATGGTTCATCATGAAACCTGAATGAAGGGCCCCAGTCATAGATTCAGCAATTCCAGAGAAAAAAGCCATATTGAATTTCAGCTTCTGGATAATGAGAAACCTGTATAGAACAAAAGTTGACAAGTTTTGCCATAAGAATCATAATGTGACACTTGTGTTAATGCTGACAAATTGGAAAAGAGAACATTTGTTTCATGAAAAAGATGAAAGCATCAACTAAACCAATGGAGCTAGAATTGTGTTTATATACATATATTTAATCAATTTAAGTTTTTCACTACAGCGTGGGAACTGAAATTTGCATGCTATAACTTTTTAAACTAGAGATGAGAAATTCTACTGCAATTACCCATCTAAAATGGATGAAGTGTGTGCTGTTCCAAGCACTCACAAGGTGCTTGAAACCACTACATCTTTGCACTAGGTTTCATTGAATGCTTGCATTACCATATCTATGAATTCTTGCAATATTAAACTCTGCGTTTCAGACAGAGAAGAGTATATTAGATGGAGACAAGGAAAAAGTAGGAGGCATTATAGAAAATTTCAAATAATAAATAACGTCAACACAAAAAACTTTGATTATACCAAAACCTTTTGCCTCCTTCACTTTTCCAGGATCAAATTGGAAATCCAATGAAGCAGGAAAAAAGAAAAAAGAAAGAAAGAAAAGAAGAAAGGTACTCTTGCGGTAGGAGTTAGGAGCATAACGTATCTTTAGATTGTATTGAATCTAATTGAACAAAAATGGCACATTAAAAATGAAATAGCACAGAATTATGGTTATATCAAATTTTGCAACATTTTCTATATATATATAAATCGTATTCGCCTATCCTTTACAGCGTGTAACATAGAAAAGTATTATGCAACTATTTAGTGCTGACTTGATCTTACAGTTAAAGTTTTAAACACTATACTAACACTTGCTTCTCAAAAGTTTCGTTATAATAATTTAATTTACTGATGCAAGCATACTTGAGAAAGAGATGTTAATCAAGCAATTGGAATAGTAAAACTATTTGTAAAAAATTCTCATGGAGAAAATTATATAATAAGAGAAAATTATTATTATTATAAAAATTAAAATTGTTAATCATACAATGGGACTAAATTCAACCACTGATATCTTTAGTTGAATTTTAAATTTTATAATTTTATCTTGAAAAGATTTGACCAAACTGATCACATAAGAATTTGTTAGAGAAAGATATATAAAAAAAAATCAGAAAATAAGAATTTGTTTGGAAAACATAAATCTTTCGTCTAATTGTTCTTTTAATTAGGATTGGCACCTTTTTTTCATTTAATTGTTCTATTAAGATGAAATTTGATTTAAATTAATTAAGAACAAGTCATAATGATATCTTTACTTGAATTTTAAATTTTATAATTTTATCTTAAAAAGATTTGACCAAAATTGATCATGTAGAAATCAGTTAGAGAAAGATATATAAAAAAATAAAAAAATAAAAAACTTAAAAGAAAGATGTTATGTTTAAAAAGGAAAATGAAAAACTGAAAAGTGTTCTAATTATCTAGAACACCATAGTTAATCAGATTGTTTATAAACAATGTTAATTATACAATATTGATATAATCAACAGTGATAATAGGTAACTCAAAAGAATTATTTTACAAAAGTCTGATATTTTTTTTCTTTACTGTATACTTGTATAAGGATTTTGGTCTACATTTAAGATCCTCTAAAGAATTGATAAACAAAAAATATTTTTAAATTAGATATTTGAATCTTAAATTAATTTTATATTTTTGAAAAATCTTTTAAATAATCGCTCAATTAATTATTCTGATCTTTAGAGTACACAGGAATAAGTCGTATTTTATTTTTGGTAAATAGTTTTTTTTTAATTTATAATTTATAATTAAAAATTTTTTTGTTAAATATAGCTTATTTTGGTGTATCTATGTATTTTTTGAGACGATAATAATAGTTACCATCAAATCCAAAAAACTATAATAATGAGGGCAAAAATAATTATTTTTTGATAAGGAGAATTATAGTTGTTTTATGTAAATTTTTTTTGTCTCTCACACAATTTTGGTAAAAATTTAAAATTAGTTAATTCGAGTTATATTTATTATAGATTCTTTAATTATTGGACTATAATTTTCTGTTGTATTATATAAAAAAATCAATAAGAATGCTAATTAATTTAAAAAAAAAATACCAAAAAATAAAAAGAGAAAAAAAATACTAGTCTTTAAGAATGAAAATGAAACCATCTGACAATTCAAATCTAGTTAATGGCCCTGAATTTGATTCCCCATCCCTCACTAGCCACAGATTCAAATTTTGTATTAAAAAAAAAAACAAAACCCCACAAAGTAATCAATGTTATGATGAAGATCAAAGAAAAAAGAATTAATTGCAAACAAACCTGGTCTCCTGCAAAGTCAATGATAGCAGCCATTCTGGGCTGAAGCAATTGTTTTCCTTTTACTTTGAGAAACAATATGCCTCCATTATAAAGACTTGACAAAATTGCAATAGCCAGCAAATATCTGAGCCATTGTTGAGTTCCAATAATCAATGTTGAGAATTAAGAGACATAATAAAAGCATTTTCTTTAGATAATTTCCTAATAAGTGAACTTTCAGTTATAAACTGCCCTTAACAAATTGGAATTCACATACACAATCAATCAATTGAATTTGGCAAATCTATATTGTTTTGGTGAATTCAATCGATGAGTAACAAAATCAATCGATTGAATTGTGAGACCTCAGGTTGTTTTCAAGCATTCAATAGATTGGAGAGTATAAACAATCGATTGAATTACAAAAATTCACTATTTATTCATCGTTTAATCGATTGGGTCATATGACCAATCCATTGATTTATGCGAAAATCATGCTGCCTTGCAATTTTCAATCGATTATTTTGTGATAAACTGTAATCCAATCGATTGAGTTATAATTCAATCGATTGTTTTGATAATCCAATCGATTGGTTTTCAAGGAAACACGATTTTATGGTTCATCACGAACGTCACAGATCAAATATAAACTTTTAATCCATTCGAATGGCCAAAAGTTTTATTACGATCCATGGAAGATCTAATTCGTTATTGTTTTTGTTTTTTATTATTAACAAATAACAAACATAATAGATGATTGATAAAATAATAATTTATAAAATAAAAAATAGTTTTTATAATTAAATAAAATATATTGGGTTAATTTGTAATTAAAATTAGTTAAAGGACTATATAGCAATTGTTAAAAAAACTTTTAAAACATGTTTTGTTATGGGACCATTTAATGGTCCAAATGTTCTGGGACCATCGAATCGGGTGCCCTGCTTCATATATACAACGATAGTCTCAACCAAGATAATATATTACTTAATACTTATTGGTCTCTTTTTAACTCATTCTCCCATGATTTGGTCTCTAGCACTGAACGAGCGTGATTTTATTTAGAACTTGGAAAACAATCGTACACATTTGTAGTACAATATATTAGTATAGATGTATTATTATATCAGCACTCTGGACTTTGGAAATTTTTTCCATAATAACGAGACACTGAAACTGATGACAAACTCGATTTTTTTTTATCTAATAATATAAATTACTGATAATAATATTGACACTTCTTGATGATGATGATAATAATAATAATTTTTCAAATATACCAAATTATATAATAATATTCTTCCAAAATAACATCAAGGAGACTGAGACTTAGAGTTATTATTTTAAAAAAGATGAGTGATACATAAAGTATTAGTATACCAAAAATGTCGAGTAAAAATAATTTAAAAACAAATATATTGTTACTATATCTAAAATTGTATACTAAGAATGTTATGAGATGTATTCATACAAAGCATGTAATTAAAAATGTTAGCAAATATGAGATAATAGATTAAAGAAGCACACAAACACTATGTAATCTTTATAATATTAAAAGTAGAATAGCAAAACAGTGTAACAAACCCTTCCTTGCTAACACATTGACACGTGTACTCCCTATTAAACTGATACAGAAAAATAACATAAACTAAAATAACCAACAAAATACTGTTACATCGGACATCTAAACAAACTATCCATACAACAAATAGTCACCTGCCATGACATTAAGACCCTAACTACAAACAATCACAGAGTTGAAGTCTCTAAATTATCTAATCACTACTCACCCACCTCTTACTAGCAAACTTTGTGTCCATTTTCATTATACATTCAAAAGCAAAAAAAGGATTGTGTTTCTTATGTCCCGCTTTTATTTTTTTTTTATCTATCCATCAATATACATATGATTTTGATGTGGTTATTTTTATCCATTTATAATTAATATGTCATTCTATTTTTGTTTTCATTTAAACTTATTATTTTTTTCTTCCCAATTACAAGTTATGGGTTATATAATATTTTTGCTGAATTTAATTTTAACCCAAAAAAAATCATTCAATGTATATTATTACTAAATTACTATTTTTGGAAAAAAAAAATAATAAGTACATGGACTAAAATAGTAATTAAATATTTTTATCTTTTCTTTTAATGAGAATATTTATTTAAATACTTAATTTAAATGATATTTAAAACATGCATCAAATCTGTCATTAGTTAAGAAAATGAGAAAACCAAATTTTTTGTTATGTTAAATTCTTTGGTGACAGTGATAAGCACGTTTCCTTTATCTGGTCATCGGGTCAGTCTAGCCAAAAAATAATTCAACCCGCCTGAAAACCCACTCATGAACCCGCCCCACCCATACTCTCCTATGTAAGCACTCATGTTTTATGGGTTTTTCTTATTGTTGTTGGTCTATGAGTTTCACAACATGTAAAATAATATAAAATAGTGAAAATCTTGAAAACCTAATAGTAGTCAACAACAATTATATCTGCGGAATGATTGAGCAATTCATTAGCTAATTTAGAACTGATCCAAAACCAATCCAAATGCAATCAAACTATTTCAGCAACTTATAACCAATTCAACATTTCAATTGTACCAAGAAGCCAAAGCTGAATGAAGAAGAATGAAATAGCTTGAAGAACAAAGACCAACAAAGGAATCTTAGAAGAGAACAGAACGAAAAAATCTGAATATACCTCTTTATTATTAGTGTAAGAAAAAAAGATCCATACAAAATCAATGATCTAAATCTCTCTCTTTACCTGATTAGTCATAGCTATTTATACATGTACTTCAAAATTATTATGCAGATCGATAACCAAGTTGAGAACACTAATCTTAACAAACCAAACTTAAAAGTAGAATAGCAAAACAGTCTTCCTTGCTAACACATTGACACGTGTACTCCCCATTTATACATTGCTAACACATTGCTACCAAATAAAGCTTAATAACCAATCTCATTAGAAGCTATTTACACATGTACTTCAAAATTATTATGCAGATGAATAACCAAGTTGAGAACACTAATCTTAACAAACCAATCTCAGTCTTCTTGGCTTTTTATTTTTTTATCTTTGCTATCTTTATTTGTACCTTCAACAAATTCATCCAGTGCCATACTTATGCCTAATCAGTTCAGCAACCAGTCAACATTTTATGATTTAAAACTTACAATTAATCAACAACAAAATATAAAGAAAAAAGCATAATCACAGTGCAGCTAAGCAATCAGAATCAAACCATAAATATCTCATAATTACGAAAATTTCAGCAGTCCATCAGAATGCAATGAGGCATGCACCATATCATCATCAACATTTTAGAATCAGGAAATCAGCTACTGGAATCACCAATCCAAAATTAGAATAAATCAGCATCAACATCTGAAGGCAGGATTAATAAATTGAACAATTGAATTTAAAACTCATCAACAGAAAGAATTCAAATAAAGAATCAAGAAATTAATATCTGAACAATCAGAATCATAAAAAAGACACCACATGCAGATTGAGAATAAAGTTCAAATTTTAGAAGAGTCGAGTCCGAGAGAGTTACTCTGAGACTTTAGACCTGAGGGTTTAACATTTGAAAACTTTGGCCATCGTGATAAACTGCAACTGCGAAACACCACACGCAGAACAGAAGCAACGACGGTGAGATACGGTGTGAATTGGACAACCAGAAACGATGCCGGCGAGGAAGGGAGTAGCAGACACGCGACGGGGGTCAGAAGCAGAAACGACGCAAAAGATGAAGGTAGAACCCGCGACGACACACGACGAGGATTGGAGACACGGCGACGACGACCCACGGCGAGGAGCAGAAAATCATTAACGACGACCCAAGGCGAGGAGCAGCGAGGCAGCGACAGAGTCAAAGAGGGCGACAGATAGACAAGGAAGAGAAGGGCTCGGTGATCACAACTATGTGGGGCTGTGTGGCCTGCGGTGGCTATGGGGTGGGTGGCTGTGGGTGGCTACGTTTCTTTTTGAAAGTCTCTGCATTTTCAGAGAGTAGAGGCTAAGAGGGGTGGGAGTGGGTTGCGGGTTTTGGGTTGTCATTTGTTTTATTTTATTTTTTTTGTATTTTTTTTCCTAACCTATAAAACCGGGCTCTTATGAGGGGGGGTATTCGAACCGTAATCCTTTAATAAACCCCCCGGATCAGGAGATTCACCGGTTAATTTCCGGTTCAACATATTTTCTGTTCAGTTTTTTATCAGCCAGCCGATCCAGCTCGGGTTCGAAAACTATCTTATAATGGGGAGTGACTCTTTTAACAATTTGAGAATCAACCATAGTTAGTAAAGTAACCTGTTGATTAATGCTCTGATGGAAGCCATCATTTCACATTTCATATTTTAAATGAGGCTCATTTGTTAACACAGATACTTTATGCACACCAAGTACAGTTTATAGGTATCTATTGTTTTACTACTTAGAGTTAATAATACCCCAAAAGAAAAAGTAAATGTCATTGTCAACCATTAATGTTTGCTTTAAAAGAAAACATGTAGTCATGTAGATTGTATGGCTTCTAAATAGCAAAGTCACAGAGTTGGTATTGTCTTAGTGATTGATGTGGTTCCATCCATTCTATTAATTGCACCAACTTCTTAATAACACCATAGATTTATAACAGATGACATAAATCCTAATTTAAAAACCTATTGAATAATGTTGGATTAACTTTTGTTTTTGATCGCATACCCTAAACATAGCCACTTTAAGAATTTGATAGAATTATCGTCATTTTTTATAAATATTAGTTATTTGAAAATAGTAATATAATCACATCATATGCAAGTTATGAAAAATAATTAGAAGTTTTAATTATACTCCTATTTTTTAAATATATAATTGATTGAGATTATATAATATTTAGTGATTAATATTTGAGTAAATTATGTTATACAATATATTTTTTTTATCTTAGTTATCAGTTATCAGAGCTATTTTAAATATTATTTATATCAATATCAACAGTTATTTTTTAAAAAAATTCTCTAATTATATATTGGACATAATTAAATAAATAACAAAGATAAGATTAAATAAATTTGTTGAATTGATACATTTTTCGTCTTTCAATAATAGTTAAAAGTTTCAAAAATAGTCATCAAGGTTTATTTTGTTTCAATTTTGTCTTAGGATAAGTTTTTCCTTTGAATTAAATGTACTCTTCCTGAATAATTTTTTACACAATTTTACAATTCTTTATTTATAGTTTTGTTCTCCTATACTATATAAATTATTGGGCATAACACAGCTGTGAAGAATAATAATAATAATAATAATAATAATAATAATAATAATAATAATAATAATAATAATAATAATAATAATATTTTTGACAGAAATTAAATAAGTTAATGATTTTTATAAACATGGTGTTCAAATGCTTACCAAAGGGACATTTGATCGAAATCAAAATAATAATATAATCACATCATATGCAAGTTATGAAAAATTATTAAATATTTTAATTATACTCCTATTTTTTAAATATATTATTGGTTGAGATTATATAATACTTTAATGATTAATATTTGAGTAAATTATCTTTTATACAATTTTATTGTCAACGATATATTTGATTCAAATTTAAAAACTTTAAGGATAAAGGTGAAACAAACTAAAACTTAGAGTATTCCTAAAATTTTAAACGAATTTCAGAGAAAAAAAAATATACTTTATCCAAATTTGTAATTATCATCTACTTACAATTCTAAAGCCTTTTGGAAGAATTTTGTCAAAAAAATTTTGAAAATACAATTTTATCGTTAACAATTAATATGGTAATTTGAGTCTTGCTCCTTAAAAGCTCGACTTTATTTATCCATCCCAACTCTTTCACTATTTAGTATTTTACAAGGTCATTTTGCAAAGATTAAATAAATTTGTAGAATAAATACATTTTTTGTCTTTCAATAATAGTTAAAAGTTTTAAAAATAGTCATCGAAGGTTTATTTTGTTTTAATTTTGTCTCAGGATAAGTTTTCACTTTCAATTAAATGTACTCTTTGTGAGTAATTTTTTACATAATTTTACAATTCTTTATTTATAGTTTTGTTCTCCTATAATATATAGATTGTTGGACATAACACAGCTTTGAATAATAATAATAATAATAATGACAGGAATGAGGATAATGATTTTCATAAACGTGGTGTTCAAGTGTTTACCAAAGAGACATTTTATCGAAATAAAATTAATAGTATAGTCACATCATTTGCAAGTTATGAACAATGTGTAAAAATTTTAATTATACTCCTATTTTTTAAATATATAATTGGTTTAAATTATATAGTAATTTAATGATTAATATTTTAGTAAATTATCTTTTATACAATTTTCCTATCAACGATATATTTGATTCAAATTTAAAAATTTTTTGGATAAAGGTGAAACAAAGTAAAATTTAGAATATTTCTTGAATTTTAAACAAATTTCAGAGGCAAAAAATATACTTTACCCAAATTTGTAATTATCATCTACTTACATTTCTAAAGCCTTTTGGTAGAATTACGTAAAAAAATCTCTAAAATACGATTTTATCGTTAATAATTAATATAGTAATTTAAATCTTGCTCCTTAAAAGCTCAGCTTTATTTATCCATCCCAACTCTTTCACTATTTAGTATCTTACAAGGTCATTTTGCACTTAATGTTAGCTAAACCATGCAAGACCTAAAACTTGTGAAATTTATTGCATCTGAAGAAGGTAGTTGTGCTTTCAAAGACATATTAACATTCTATAAATGGACTTCAACAAGCATTGGTCACCACAACATATTGTTTGGAGTTTGTCAAGTACTCTATTTTACACTTTGTAATCCTAAGTATGAGTGATATACCTCCAACAGAAGTTGAGGTTCCACAACTCCCTGATGAGATTATAAGTGAGATCCTCTATTTATGTGACGCTCAAACCATTGTCAGTTTCAGTGCTACTTGCCGTTATTGGAGGCAAAGGGTAACTTCATTTGAATTTCTCAGTCAAATCTCAAGGATATGGAAAAGGCGTGGCTGCTCACTATTCATTCACTTTGGGTTTGCATCTCCTGTGATCACCTCGGTGGATTGGATAATGAAGATTGATGCCGTTACCGGGGAAACCGGCTACCTCAACTTGCCTTTTCTTTTAACCCAACACGGTTGGTTTCAGCTCATTGGAGTCGAGATGGGAATCTTCTGTATCCGTTACTCCTCCCTTGGAAGGAGAAGCCACTTGGTGATTTGGAATCCAGTTTTTCAAATCCCTCGGGTACTAGATGATCCTTTGCAAGGTGGTTATTGTGAGGGTGCTTTCACTTATGCCTTTGCTCACTTTCCTAACAGTGTTCATTATGCAATTTTGCATGTATTTAAAGATGAACCCGAAAGCACTGCTTACACTTTAACTATGTATACAAGTTTCACTAGGAATTGGCATGTTAGAATTGCATGTCCTTCGTATGTGCAACGGTTGGATCATTCATATGTTGCAGCCAGTGGTGTTGTGTATTGGCTTGCTGACCGTGAAGACAATGATCAACCATACATTGTATCTTTTTCATTGATGACATTGACTTTTGGCCAAATTTACGTCCCTCCTCAAGCTACGTCTCATTGTGGTTGCCTTTTGGTTAGAGATGGATGTCTATGTTTGGCATCAAATAATCACACAATCTATTCATACAACTCAGTTATATGGCAAGTAAGTGACACCCATGGAGGTGTTAACTGGTCACAACTATTTACATATAATGGAATAGGTACTTTGTACGTGCCAGCTGTCATGGTTGATCATGATGTTATCCAAGTTATGGAGAGGCACCTACAACTGGTTGGGGCTCAAGTCATTGCGTACTCTCAGTTTTTTATGGTTCGATATAACCCCATTGAAGGCACAAGAAAGAGGCTTCATCGGGTTTTTTATGATAATTATGTTAAGATTAAATCTATCCATGCATATGAAGAAACTTTATTTCCTGTGTGATGGATTACCTAGAAAGTTGTAATAGCCATGCGTTGCTCCAAACTATGCTTCCTAGGACTTAGGGTTTAAAGCTTTAAGGGTTGTGTGCTATTTAGAGTTGGTTTTAGTGGAAAACTATGTCTTTGCTTATTGTGGTTTGTTTAGTGTGTATGAGTGTTACCACCAATGTCATATATTGGTTCGACTTGCATTGTACAACGAACACCATGCATGGCATTGTTGGTTCGTTTGTAGTATTTATCCTTTATTTTTAAGTTCATCTGCCTTATTTGTGTTGTAAGGGTTTGTATTTGAGTTGGTGCAAAGTATTTTATTTATTATGCTGTGTTTTTATGATTATATACTTCGATGGGTTTGAAAAGAAAATGTTCGATTTCTTTCTCTTAGAAAGACACAACACATAGTGAAAGTTTGCCAAATAGTTTCCAATTGTATACCGTATTTGATGAGCAAGTTATATTAAAAATATCAAATCTTAAAGGGCAGCTTTGAATGACTCAAGAGAGTTTGATTATGTTATGAAACAACTTTGGATAAATGAAAAAAAAAATATTAGTCACACCAAACATAGCATTCAAAATCAATCTTAATGAAGTTGTTTGGAATAAAAAAAAGTAAAAAATAATATTGTTTACATAAAATTGTCCTAACATTTACTATCATAATCAAAGAGTTCTTCGAAGAAAGGAAATAAACGATTTTATCATACACACACACAATCCTAATAATATTAAAAAATGTTTGACAAAACTAAAATAATATTGCTATGCATGCACCCCTAGCATTATCACAAACAGGATAATACTTTGCATGTTAAAGCACCGTGTTGTTAGTGTATTACCAAAAGTTATTACATTTAATGTTGGTTTATGTCCATCCTACTTGATTGCTAATGAACTATGCTAAATGGGTGTTGACTTTCTCAAGATATTAGAGGCTAGGTGTAATTATTACTTAAGTATCTACTTTTACTTATATGTATATTTATTAGTTTGCCTCTTTTTACACTGCACTCACTAATTATTATCAAGTGGTTCAAAATAAAAAATTAAATGAAGATGGGACATGAAATATTGCTTCAGGTCATTTCTAAATCTTTTCTTACTTATTGTGGAGTAGTTCAAGACAAAGAATTAAATGGAGATAGATATGAAAGATTTCCTCCTGTCATTTCAATCTTTCTTACATTGCCTTTAGTATACTTAAAACTTAATAGATGTTAGCTTAATATCAAAATAAGAAGTAGAATTTTTGTAAGATATGATACCATTATTTATAATCTAGATTTATTAAATTTTTTAAATATTATTTACTATTTTTGTAGGAATTATTAATATCATATCATCTAAAATTCTCTTAAGTATATAGTCAATGGTAATGATTATTATAACAAAATGAATTAATAGAGATAAATTAAAATATATCAAAAAAAATTGCTAAAATTGCAGCTAATTATTTTTTGCAATTAAGTATTATAAAAAAATAATTCTTAAATTGTCTAATCGGTGAAGATGGTTGTTTATATCATCATTTATTTTTTTAAGTTATAAAAGTTAGCTTCTTTATTTGCTTTTTGCCACCTTCACTATTTAACTTGAAGTTTGCATCATCTACTGTTTCATTTTACATCTATCACATATTTGTCAGGTTGCCAATTTGAATGAAGGCTAATGCTACATTTAAGAGAACTATCTAAAAGTAGTGAAAGATAAAACAATAAAGCATGCAACTATGTATTAAAAAAAATATTTTCAAACCTTAACAATACACATCAACTAGCATAGATAAAGGTGCCCATATATGATGGAGCTAAGAAGAATTAATTCCTCAACTTAAAGAAACTAAACTAACATTTGGTTCCGGATCAAAAAAATAAGACGACAAGTAGAATGGCATCTTCTAAACTTTTGTATGATTTATCAATAAGTTCCAATAAAGAGAACAAGTTAAACATAATGGCAAGGTTAGAAATGGGATAGTATAAAATATCCTTTAGGCCCCATGTGATTTATTCCTAGCCAAAATTTATGTAATAGTTATGTGCAAACCGGTTATATGCCAAATACTAAAGCCCTGGTTGCATGCTTCATTACATAAGTCATGTCACTTCTTTGAACAATTTGATTGTTATTGTCCGAACAAAAAAAGAAAAATGTTTCTTGATTTAGCTTCCATGTTTTGTAATAAATAGGCACTACCACCACACTACCCTTATGCACAACTTTTTCATCTCCACTAAAAACCTTAACCTGCTCATCTGTTCAACTAAAGGGAAGCATGAGTGACATAGCTCCCACAAAAGCCTACCCTTTAACTCTTCCTGAAGAATTAATCTTTGACATTTTTCTCAAGAGTGATCCGAAAACATTGGTTGCATGCAGAGCTACAAATCACTACTGGAGGGACAAATTGAATGCGATTCCATTTTTGCAAGAGACACACTCAAAGTGGAAAGCAAGAGGCCAGTTCATCTATCTTCATTTTACTCTTGGACCTTTCAATCAAAGGCCTGATTGGATCATGAAGATGGATGCTACAACAGGGGAAGCCATGCAGCTTGCATTGCCTGTAACAATAAATCCTGGAGGTTGGTTTCGAATAATTGGCACCGCAAACGGCAATGTATGTATGCGTTTCTCCTCTACAGGTAAAGCACCTCAAATATTAATATGGAATCCTGCTGCTAATACATTACGCAGTATACGTGATCCTACTCAACACTTTTGCACTATGTGCACATTCACGTATGCCTTTCTATACTATCCTGGGTCTTCTAAGTATGCAATAGTTCATATATTTAAAAGGAATTTAGGCGATCAGGATTCTTGGCTAACCATGTTTTGTGCTGAAAGCTCCGATTGGCAATATGTTATTCCTTGTCCCAAGTATGTAAAGAACTTAGATCAAAATTGTGTGACCAGTGATGGAGTTGCCTTTTGGTTGAGTTGGTCCATGCATGACTCAACATATCCTTCCTATATTGTTTCATTTTCCATTGCAAACAAGAGTTTTTTTACTATACCAATACCACATCATATAGTGTCACATGATCATCGGCTCTTGATATATCAAGATTCTCTTTGCATGGTTTCCAATAGAGATACTCGTGATGGGTATGAAATAAATATGTTCAGAATTCTTAAAAATGGAATTCACTATGCATGGGAAAAGATTTTCACATTCACTGGCATAGGAAGCCTAGAAAACCCTGTTTTGATTCATGAAGAAGAACTTATTTTGTTAAAGAAAACCCACAGAGAGAGAAATGCACTTATGCGCCGTCCAGAAACATCCCAATTCATGTTTTTAAGATTTGATCCACTAAGTCAACATAAGAAGATACTCAATGCTCCATTCTATCTGGGACATGTACAACTTATATCAACGCACGTTTATTCACAAGGATGCTTTCCAGTGTGATCACTTGTGGTTTTAGGCTAGATGTGTTAGATGGTACAATGTGAAGTGTATTATTAAATGTAGCAACTACTATTTAAAAGACCGTGGCAAGATCTTATTTAACTCACATGTCGCTTATGATGCAAAGACATTAGTGTTTTCCCAGTTTTAATTATTTCCAATGTTATATACTAAGTTTAAGTTCAATGCTATGTAATTTAAGTCTTTTTGTGTGTATTTTAATATTCCAATGAAATTCTATTCCATGAAGTGTAAGTGTGTTGGTTGCCATTAAGAGTAGTAAAGCTAAAGAGTAGTCTATAAAAATTAAGAGCTACTATTATATGTATTCCGACTATTATGCTAGCATGAACAAAGTATATAATGACTTAAATTATTCACTTATTAAAATGGAGGTACTAAAAAAATAGAAAAAAGTGTATTATAAAGTCAAAATTGTGTGATGGTGAAAACTATTCTATTCAAAATAAATGGGGTTGTTGCCCCCAGAGCTTTTATAAAATCTTTCGGAACAAAATTATATAGAATATAATTAGAATTCATTTGGTCAAAACTTTATACACTATATGAAGTATATTGTGTTTAAGTCTTAAACTCATCCGTTTTGACTTCTTTTTTTTTAGCAAAATTTGTTGATTAATGGACTATTTATCTTTTCTTCAAGTTGATTAAAAAAATGAGCTCTCTTACTATTTTTCTTCAATTTCGTTGGACTAATGCAGTTACTAAAATAGTCCTTTATAAATTAATTGCTTCAATAAAACTCATCATCATAATCATTATAATAATTAGTTTATTTATTTAATGGTATTTTATGTCTCATTGGTTTTATTTTATTTTTTACACAAAATATTATAATATTATTTAACTATTGCTGTCATTTTATTAGTGTAAACTAATGGAACATTTTTATAATTTACAACTTTTAAAGTTTTAAACTTCCAAACTAGGTTGTAAATAATTTTATTATATTTTTTCATATAAATTTTAAAAATTTTAATAGTGCTTTTATATTTAATTAATTTGGTACTATTTTACGCTGTGTTAGTTTTTGAGTTAAATTTAAAAAAAAAATATTCACAATACAATAAGAATTGTAATTTTTAGTATTTATCGTTCTAACTAAAAAAATTTAGTTCTTATTGAATAATTGAATATTTTAAACCATGCAGTATTCGAAAAGTACGATTTTAAAGCTTTTCAAAAAAAAATTTGTATAAAATTATGCTTTTATTATCATCTTAGTTACAAACTTAAAAGCAGTTATTTATTTAAATTTTATTTTTATATCAATATTTTTTTGTTTTTTCTATGTTACAATTTTGGCCCCCCCCCCAGAAATATTTTTGAAGTTTTCATAATTGCTAGGGCTGGAATTGAGCCAAGCTGAAATGAGGTTGAACAGACTGAAGCTCGACTCACACAAATTGAGATTGGCTCAAGGCTCAACTCATTAATAATCGAGCCTATCTCTTAAGGTAAAGGTCGACTCACGCAAAGCTTACGACCTGGCCCAGATAAATAGAACATAATCTATACCGTTATATCAATAAATTATAACTTATATATTTTTAAAATATTTAAAAATATCAATTTCATATTGACACCTATGGATCAATTATAAATTTTTTATTTATATTATGCATCAAAATTATATATCAAA
>NC_029792.2:120890992-120900769 GCF_000816755.2 Arachis ipaensis
AATATTAATATATATATGTGTGTGTGTTTGTGTGTGTAATTAAAATTATATATTAATATATGAATATATATATACTATGAAAAGTAGTGTGTGTAATTAAAGTTATATATTAATATATGATTATATATACTATGAAAAGTAGTAGTATAGATTAAAATATTAAAATTATCATTGAAATGTTAAAATTATCACCGTGTGCCATCCATATTCCATATTATTATATAGATAAAGAAATTTTCCAAAAACACTTAATCACCTCTTTGCTAATTAGCTTTTTGTTAGTGGTGAAAAGATAAAAAAACTAATAATAATTCTATTATCCCTATGTACATGCTACCATCCCAAGAACCTCTAATGTAGGTAATGATGCAACACCTACAATTTTAGAGATGCTATAGTTGCTTGCGCAGTGCAAAAACTCTAATATCGATGCCATCATGTCAATATACGTAGGATAGCAACTTGGTTGCATGCCCAAGCAATCCTTTCTATTTGCACAAATTTTTTGTATTCTTAGTTATACCCCTCCTTATGTTTCTTAAACCAACATAGAGCAAATATGTGGCCAATCACTATCGAAAATCACAACAAAAAATATACAATCATAACACATTGATAAAATTTAGTTGCTGCCAAGGAGAGCAACCATACACACTCGATCCAAACAAACTTCCTTCTAAGAATACTATTTCCTGTAACTATAACCTCACAAATCAACCTACCTTCAATGTTTTTTTGTTCAACAAGTAGATGAATAATCAAGTTACCACTCCTTGCATCTCACAACCAACGCTTCCAAAAGATCTCATATTGGATATAATTTCCAGGTGTGATCCTGCTACAATTGGTAGATGCAGAATGTTGTCACATGAATGGAAAGAAGAACTCACAGGTGAGGCATTTTTGTGGCGGCAGTACGTAACCTGTTCAACAAGAGAAAAATCAATATTGATACAAATTTTCTTTCCTCATTGGACCGCACAAAACATCAGAATAATTAGGTTAACTCCTACCACAGGTAACATTTTATCCATCCCCTTACTGCCATACCAACCCAACTATGGAAACTTTGATATCATTGGAGAACACAACGGGAGCATATGTGCTAAATATTCAACGTTGGAGCAAAAGGTGGTACTTGTGGTTTGGAACATGCTATCCCGATCAATGAAACAAATTCCACAGCTAAAGCAGTTTACTCATCATATGGCAATCAATGTGTTTGCATTTGCATACCTTCCAAACAGTATTCATTATGTCGTTTGTCATGCTTTCAAAAAAAACCTTCCTAACAAGTTCCTTTACTATAGAATATATTCTTCCGCTGAGGCTAAGTGGACATCGACATTCGCATTGGGCGGTGATATTGGAAAGATTGGTCCCAGATATGTTGTCTTACATGGTGATATTTTCTGGATTAATTTCACTACGGATGAATTCCAGGTTGCGAAAAACATCCTCATCTTATCCTTAAAAACACAACAATTCCAAATCCTTCCCATCAGAGAAAGGTACAGATCTGATTTCCAATCACTAATGATTTTTGACAATCATGTTTGTTTTGCTTCCCACCCGCGACAAGAGGATAACTATACTATAAGTTTGTGGGCTATTAACAAGACTAAAGAAAACTCCTACACGTGGTCGTCTTTGTTCAAGCTCGGTGGCTTGAGAGTATATGATAATCCCTTATTATTTGTGAGCAAAGATCTGATAACGTTAGCGGACGATAGCATCCGCACAGGAAGACCTATAAATGAGCTAATTATGTCAAGCTTTAGAGAAGAGGTTCAGTATGAAAGGAGAATTTTGAAATACAAAATTTGGGGCCAGGAAGTTGAGCTGAAATTCATCACAGAATATTGCTATGGGTTGTTCCCTGTTTAATGCACTAAAAAATAAAATATTTTGATTATTCGTGTCATCTGTGTTGTTAAATTCTTGCTATTTGTATATTGTGATACCACTGGGTATGTAAGTATGTAACCATACAATGAGATGTACTAAGGTGCTTAATATATAAGCATATTAAACCAATAATGAGCTCATGTTAAAGAAGTCTAAATTAAATGACAAAGTTTTACCAATATTTAAAAAATCGAACCGATCATCAAACCGATTTCATTATTGATTCATTTGTTTAGCGGTTCAACCACTCCAACCGTGGTTCAATCAATATTAATATTTTTTAATCAAATAATATATAAAATTATAAATGAATATAGAAAAATTTAATTATAATCTAATACATATTTTAAAAAATATGCAAATTAAAGGTACAAGTAACTTATAATAAAAATTTAATCTGGATATATTAGTAAAGTAATTATAATAGTTTTGACAATCAACGCTTAAAATTCAATTAATTCAAAAGAAAATAAAAAAAATTATTTTGAATGTTTTGAAACTTAATTGAAACCTAAATTGAATATTAAACAATTAAAACTACTCATTCAGATGTTGAGAGATTGAATTTATTTAACTAGACTTCAATTAAATTATATTGAAATAAATTTAATATTTTAATGTTATAAATATTGTGGAATAATATAACCAAAAAAATAAGTATAATNCTTTTGAAAAAACACAAAATAGTTATTGATTATATGATATTATATAATTAATAAAATAAGAAACACTACCACCAAGTTTACTAAATGTCACGTGAATATGTAGTGAAGGAGTCCATGTGTGGTTAATATAGTCATATACTCAATGAACTCCCCAATATATGTACCCACGTCTAGCTAATCTTCTCAAGATAGGACAAGTCACATCAAATAGTCAATAAGACAATTTTCTACCTCCAAAAGTGGAGGGATCTATCCAAGACAGATAGCTTCACACCTTTGGTCTCAAGGTTAGGATTCTCAAAACTCATTAAAAAAATTCGCACAAAGTTAGATTCATAGAAATTTTTTTTTTCCACACTACATTGCTAAAGTTTCACATATCTTTGAACTTGCAGATTCCTCTAAGGACTAACACAACACTATTGTGCATATTGTTGGAATACTATGGATCTATACAATGCAAAGGAAGCAAGGAAACACAGGCATCTTATCCTGGCTGAAAAGAGGAGGAGATTAAGCGAAGACGGGCAAAAAGGTATCTTAAATCTTAATCTGAACTTTTTATTCAGGTATAATCATCTATTCAAAAACATGTCCGACTAATATTGAATTGATTTGCAGAAAATCTTTGCCTCCAGAACTGGCCAAATACTACTACGAAGGGTTCACTTCATACGCTTCAGGAAAAGTTGACATCCCTCAAAAGGAAGCCACTCACACCAAACTTCACAGGCATGTTTTAATTGTTGTGCTCCAGCTATGTAACATTCAAACTAGAAGCCTTTTCATGTAACTCAAAAAATGTGGTTTATATTTTAGTTTGTAGTACTAAGGCAAGAGGTCAAATCCATAGAAATAATACATGAAGTTGCTATATTTTTTTATGATGTGTCTTGCAAGAGTAGATGTTATCATGTGAATAGGAAATATAACTCAGCATATACAATAATACAGGACAACAAAGTGATCCTATAACTGCACACACATCACTTGGCAAGACAATCAGTTCAAACAGAGCAACAGAGCAACATACTATCTGTGTAGTTCACAGGCAAAATAATGCCACCCCAGGTGATTCCTTTATCTACTTATTGAACCAAATGAAACTAAATACCATTAAAACTTCAGTCATTCACACATTTTCATATAATTACCGAACAACGTTCCTTGCATGCTTTAGTTTTCCGTCCAACTCATGCTCGGGAACAATCCGAACATCTGTCGGATTCAATTCAATGTGTTCAATGTCTCAACATGGGAGAACCGCATCATGAAACGCAATCAACCACAACTAACAATCATATTGCTACACCAGCCATAGTGGAAGATCGATCAATCAGAGCTAAGAAAGGTTTGATATCAAGTCATAATAGCAAATATCATACGTATCTGCATTATGCGTAGGCTGCATGAACGCATGACAAATCACTTTCATGAATTGGATAATTCTTTTATCGCTAATTAATTTGGCATAATTTTTTGCTCTGTTAGTGTTTTAATTAAATTGTCTCTAAAAAATATAGTCAATGTTCAATAAATATAAAATTTTTTAATATTTATCATTCTAACTAAGAGAAATTTAGTTCTGGTGTAATTGTTGACTATTTTAAACCATTCAAGACTCCAACAGTACTATTTTAAAATATTTTATAAAATTATTCATTTATTATCATCTCAGTGACAAACTCTAAAAGCCTGTTTTCGAAAATTTTGTTTCTATAGAAATAATACAATGTATTTTCTATGTTAAAGTTTTGCCTTCCTCGATAATATTTTTGAACTTTCGCCACAGTGCATTAAGGTACCACATATTACAGGCAAAAATTATCATTAATTTTGGTTTTATATCAATTTAAAAACAAATAATCTGCTTCTTAAAAATTACAGCGAGTGCACGACGAAAGTTTACCCATCCCATACAAGGACCAAGTAAAAACATGAGGACAGCTGAAACAGTTCGAGAAGAAGATGAAGTAGGTGCGTAACTGAAATTTATGAAACAAAGTCATTATTTTTGGTATTCAAACAAAACAACGTATTTGTCGAACCTAACATCATACTTTAAAACAAATAATCTTCTTCTTAAAAATTACAGTGAGTGTACGAGGAAAGTTTTTCCATCGCATACAAGTACCAAGTCAAAACCTTCAGACAGATGAAACAGTTGGCGAAGAAGATGATGCAGGTGCGTTAATGAAGTCTATGGAACAACATTATTATATTTTATTGTATTAAAACAAAAAAATATAGTTGTGGAAAATGACATGATATTTTAAACTATTAGGTTGCCCAATTTACATAGTATACACATATTAGAACCAGAGTTATGCAAGTTCCTTCATTACTCTGCAGCTACTTTTTTAGTTAACTTTATTTAGTTTGTTGTTTTACTATAAATCTATTCATTCTAACAGTTCCCATGCTACATGATATACATGCAATGGCAGAGCTTAGTGTGCACGATGGGGGACCATGGCCCCCAAAGTTTTTATAGCATCTTTAGTAAATAAATTATATAGAATATAATTAGAGTTCAGATCACAAAATTTGTGTGCACTGTACTAAGTGTCTTGTGTTGGAGTCTTAAAGTCTTCCATTTTTACTATGCTTTTTGTTCAAATTTGTACATTCATCAGCTATCTATTCTTTCTCAAAGTTGGTACATTAATGGGCTATCTTACAATTTTTCTTCAAATTCGTCGGACTAATTCACTAACTAAAATGGTCTCTTATAAAGTATTTGATACAACAAAATTCATCTTCATAATCATTATGATAGTTACTTTATTTTTTTATGCTATTTTATTTCTTATTGGTTTTATTTTTTTTTACGCAAAATATTTAAATATTCTTTAACTATTGGTGTGATTTTATTAGCAGTAGACTAATGGAGAATTTTCATAAGTTACAACTTTTACATTTTTAATCTTTGAAAATCATTTCTCCGTAATTACATTTTTTTGTATCATCTTTAAGAAATTGAATTATTATTTTATCTGTAATTAATTTGGTGATATTTTTTGCGTTGTTAGTTTTTTAATCAAATTGTTTCTAACACATATATTTAATGTTCAATAAATAATATCATTTTTAATATTTATCATTCTAACTAAAAGAAATTTTGTTTCGGTTTAATTATTGAATATTTTAAACCGTTCAATACTTCAAGAGTACTATTTTAAATTATTTTATACAAATATTCATTTATTATCCTCTTAGTGAAAAACTTGAAAAAGTTGTTGTCGAAAATTTTGTTTCCGTTTACATTAAAATTATGTATTTCCTTTGTCAAAGTTTCAGCCTCCTAAAAAATATTTTTGAAGTTCTGCCACAGTGTGTTAAGCTACCACATAATACAAGTGAAAATTATCATTATTTTTTGTTTTATATTAACTTAAAAAAAAGTAATTTGCTTCTTAAAAAATTGCAGCGAGTGCACGAGGGAAGTTTGCCCATAGCATACAAGTACCAAGTCAAAACCTTCAGGCAGATGAAACAGTTCAAGAAGAAGATACAGCAGGTGTGCACCCAAAATTTATGGAACAGCACCATTATTTTTGGGTATTAAAACAAAACAATGTATTTGTGGAACTTAATATCATATTTTAAACTATGAAGTCACCCAACTGATAGAATATTCATTAATTAGATGCAGGCCAAGCAGAACAACATTGTGATGATGACAATGAACTTGAAGAGATCACTGAAGGTAGTATTGCATTTAGTCAATCTGATTTTTATACCAAGCCGAAACCGTTATAACCATAACATGTGTTAGCTATTTTAGAAGTCTCATATCTTGACTTTGGCAACCCTGATTATCAATGCCAACATTGTGGAGCCACATTCTGGTATGAAGAACGCCTAAACAAGCACTGTCATGAGAGAGTTCCAAAATTTGGCCTCTGTTGTCGTCAAGGGCAGGTGGAATTACCGGTACTCCAACAACCTCCGGAAATTCTTCATCAGTTACTATCAGGTTGTGATGAAAAATCCATCCACTTTCAGAAGAACACCCGTACATACAATAGTATGTTTGCTTTCACGTCTTTCGGCGGAAAGATTGACAGATCCATTAACCACAGCAAAGGACCGCCAACATTCCTACTTCATGGCCAAAACTATCATTTGATGGGTAGTTTGTTACCACAAGAGGGAAGTCCTGCCAAATTTGCACAACTATATATTTATGACACACAGAATGAAATCAACAATAGAACTGCTGTTGTTAGGTACCTAACCATGACAAAGCTACATTCCAAAAAAAATGATTGGAACCTTAAGTGACAATTTATAGTTAATAATCATTATGTTGTTTGAACTGCAGCTCTGATAACAGCACAGATCATCTAGACAAAACCATTGTGGCTGACCTTATGAAGATGCTTGACACCCACAACGTGCTGGCAAAGACATTCCGAATGATGCGCGAAGTTATGAAATCCAATCCAATTCGCGATATTCGACTTAAATTGATTGGAAAGCGAGGCAAGGATGGAAGACGGTATAATTTGCCGTCTGTTGATGAGATTGCAGGGTTGGTGGTGGGAGATTTTGATGCGTCAATGAAAGAGAGAGATATCATTGTTGAAACGAGATCAGGAGCACTACAGCGAGTTTCAGAACTAAATCCATCATACTTGGCACTACAATATCCTCTGTTGTTTCCATACGGGGAAGATGGTTGGCGTGAAAATATTCCATTGAATAGGCCACAAAAAAATACAAATGCTGAAGATGCAAACATTAGTATGCGGGACTTTTTTGCATTCCGAGTTCAGCACAGACAATCATGCAAAGGTGCTTTACTATATTCTAGGCGTCTGTTTCAGCAATTCCTGGTCGATGCATTCTCAATGGTTGAAGCAGCAAGATTGAAATACGTCTATACGAAGCAAAAAAAGCTAAGAGCTGAAATTTACAAGGGCCTTAGAGATGCAGTTCTTAATGGAGAAACAGAAGCAGCCTCGCTAGGCAAACGCGTTGTCCTACCAGCAACCTTTACTGGGGGAGCCAGATACATGATACAAAATTACCAAGATGCTATGGCAATATGCAGGTCTATTGGGTATCCAGATTTGTTCATTACAGTTACCTGCAATCCTCAATGGGAAGAGATTCAACGTTATTGCAAGGAGAATAATCTAAAGCCAGAAGATAGGCCTGATACTGTTTGCAGATTATTTAAGGCAAAGTTGGACAAGTTGATTAAGGATATTCACATAAACAAATTATTCGGAAAGTCGACTGCAGGTAACATGCAAGAAAGTTTGTTTAATCATAACAACATTTCATGCTATTTAAGTACAGGTTAACTAACATATTGCAAATTGTTTCGTTGCAGTTATATACACAATTGAGTTCCAAAAGCGTGGATTGCCTCATGCACACATATTATTGTTTCTCGCTGCTCAAGATAAGTTTCCTGCTCCTGAAGATATTGACAGGATTATTTCAGCTGAGATTCCGGATCCAACTTTGGACCCAAAATATTATGAAGCAGTAAAGAGTCAAATGATGCATGGTCCATGTGGTATTGCTAGAAAAAATTCGCCTTGCATGGATAATGGACGTTGTTCTCGACATTTTCCGAAGAAGTTTATTGAATTTACGACAGTAGATCATGATGGATATCCAGTTTATAGGCGTCGCAATGATGGCCGAACGATTGACATTTCTGGAATTCCTCTAGACAATCGTTATGTGGTGCCGCATAATCGATACTTGCTGTTAAAATATGGAGCTCATATCAATGTTGAATGGTGCAATCAATCGCGTTCCATAAAATATCTCTTTAAGTATGTTAACAAGGGAAGTGATCGAGTGACAGCTTCTTTTTATTCAAGTTCAAACGACAATAATCCCACTGTTAAGCCTGTTGATGAGATTAAGTTGTTTTATGATTGCCGGTATATTTCTCCATGTGAATCTGCATGGAGAATATTTGCTTTTAATATTCACTATCGAAAGCCATCAGTTGAACGATTGAGCTTCCACTTACCAGATGAGCAGACAGTGCTCTTTGCAGACGAAGATGACTTGTCAACTACTATAAATAAAGCGACAGTTCGAGAATCTATGTTTGTCGCGTGGTTCAAGGCAAATAAAAAATACGAGATTGCAAGACAGCTAACTTACAATGAGTTCCCAAGTAAATTTGTTTGGAAGCGCAATGCCAGGATATGGGAACCAAGGAAAAGAAATGCTGTTATTGGAAGGCTCTTTTTTGTCCCTCCAACATCTGGAGAATTATACTATCTTAGAATGTTGTTAAACATTGTTCAGGGTCCAACAAGTTATAAAGATCTTAGAACATACAGGGATATTGTGTACTCATCATTTAGAGATGCATGCTATGCAAGAGGCTTATTAGATGATGATCAAGAATACATCGATGCCATTGAAGAAGCAAGCCATTGGGGATCTGGTCATTATTTACGGAAGCTTTTTGCAACTCTATTATGGTCAAACTCAATGGTTCGGCCAGAAGTCGTATGGAGCAAGTGCTGGACTTTGCTAGCTGATGGAATTCTTCACAATCACATGAACATGTTTCAATTACAAGGTTTTGTCTTAAACTATTATTAATCATGAAACATGTTATATCTTGCTTGCATCTCAATCACCAACATTGATTACGAATTACTTAAATATATATTATCATTATTTGAGTTTTCTGGGAATATTACCATGCTTATTTGTACAATAGTCTATAATACTATATCATATGGTATCTAACTTTATAGTTCATTATATACAATACAGATATGGTTTTGACAGATGACGAGTTATCTCAGTTGACTTTACTTGAGATAGAAGAAAATCTTAATCACAATGGCAAATCATTGCGAGATTTCCCAACAATGCCATTTCCCAATATCAAGATAACTCAATCTGTAAGAGAAGGTGCCTCCCGGAACAAACTAATCATGGATGAGCTTCGTTATGATCGACGTTCATTGGCTCAGCAATATGAAAATTACTTACTACAAATGACGACAGAGCAAAGACATGTGCATGATCAGATCATTAACGCAGTTAACTCGAATTGTGGCCAATTATTTTTCTTATATGGACATGGTGGCACTGGGAAGACATTCATTTGGAAAACTCTTGCAGCTGGACTTAGATCAAAAGGTGAAATTGTGTTAGCAGTGGCTTCAAGTGGTATTGCATCTCTTTTATTGCCTGGAGGCAGAACAGC
>NC_029792.2:120901385-120914813 GCF_000816755.2 Arachis ipaensis
GCAGGACTTTGTAATGGCACAAGATTAGTCATCACTAAATTAGGAGAAAAGATTATTCAAGCAGAGGTGTTATCAGGAGACAACGCTGGTGACAAAGTTCTCATTCCTAGGATGACTTTGACTCCCTCTGATGTAAGATTACCCTTTAAATTTCAACGGAGACAATACCCACTGATACTGTCCTACGCCATGACTATTAATAAAAGTCAAGGACAATCTTTAAATCAGGTTGGATTGCTTCTTAAACACCCTGTCTTCACACATGGGCAGCTTTATGTTGCCGTCTCGCGCGTCACAAGTAAAAATGGTTTGAAGATTGTGATCTCACATGATGATTCAAACAACTCAACTGAAACAAGGAATGTGGTTTATTACGAAGTCTTTAGGAACATTTCATCTCATTCTGAAAATGCATACTCTATTGACTAAATAATCAGGTAACATCAAACCTTCCAGATTACCATATTACAACTATCGTATTCAAATTTACAATCCCATTTCTATATATGTCTTTCTATATCTATATTGTTATCTTAGGTCAACTACATCTAATATTTTCTTCTATCGATAATAACAATTAGCCCTTAATCCTACATTCTATAAAGCTATCTTCATAACTTCACCAATAATTTACGAAAGTAATTGCATATAAAAATTGTCACTTTTCATGTATCCTCTGTTTTTGACATTTCTAACAAAAAAAAAAGTAACCTTTCTCAACATGCTAAAAACTCATTGTTGATATCATTTCAGGGGATGGCCTGTTTACACAACTTCAGAAGTTCATTTTGAGCAAACCATGTATGATCTCTATGTCTATAAATATATTTATCATTTTTAATATTAGGTTCCATATAATGGATTCATTATACCTTTGGAATCACTTGCAAAAACAACTCATCCAACCAACTTCTTTCACAAATATTCATGACAAATATGAAATGCGTCGATAATTGATCAAACACTAACACGCACACAAATATTTTCTTATCATAAATTGTGTCTATTAATACAGCCATAACGACAAACTCATTGTATAAATAATTCCCAATTATGACCTACACATATTGTCTAATCTATTACTCCATTATAATTATATGGCATTAATGCTTTGCAATGTACTACATCGCAAGCTTATCATCTTCAAATTAACCCTAATAAATATTAAAATTAAGTTTCAAACTTTGTTATTCATACTCACACATGTCGATACAAATTTTGCCAATACGAAGCATTACTTCTTCCATGTTTACCGCGCGGAGGCGCGGGTGGACAGCTAGTNCATGTCGATACAAATTTTGCCAATACGAAGCATTACTTCTTCCATGTTTACCGCGCGGAGGCGCGGGTGGACAGCTAGTATGTATAATAGTCCCACAGTGGCACATCGGTAGAGAGAAAACGAGGGTTGATATGAATGATAATCATCGGTATAAGGGCTCGTATATCTGCATCTTTGTGACCAGAGCGTGATTAATAGTGTAACGATTAGTTCTTGTATTAACACAATTATCCAAAAATACATGTAATTATTGATATTGATTATTAGATATGACTCAGAGAAAAGGGAGTGCCATTTTATGAAAAGGACTAAGAGTCAAAATCAGTGTGTTTTTTTTAACAAACTATGCACACAGGGTATGAATAAATAAAATGTCGTGGATTTAGATGAGAATTAAAACTGAAAACTAATCGATTGCTAATTTCATGCTGTTGTTCACTTCATTGAGCATCAATGCTGTTCCCTAACCATACTTCTCTGTGCCCAAGTTATTTGAGACTTGAGAACTAAACACATGTACATATCAGACATAGTGTTAGAGAGAAGCATCGGCAGGGTTCAACACACATTTTTAATTTGCGCATGCATTTTAATCAGGCAACAAACAGAATTACGGAGAAACAAAATCTTGCCTTGCCTGTATCTAATGTGGTTAAATTTTAAGATTTTCTGAATTTCGAAAGAGTAAGCTTAGTCTTACATTGGCAGCATTCACCTTCCAGAAGTAGGTTTTATAGCTAAACCCACAAGCAATGGGCACGACCTTACTTGAACAGGATCTGTTCTATAGGCTCGTACAGCTGTATCCTTGAGTTCTTAAGGAGACAGGAACCAAAGTCTGGTGGATGAACAATGACCGTGAGATCAGAGCGTGATTAATACTTCAGTTGCGTGCCAGCTGGATGTTGGAGGATCGTACTTGCCATGACCTTGTGGTCAAGATGGTCTCACGGTGTTCTGACAGACCCAAAATTTCTTTTTTTATATTTTTTCGACAAAGCAGAGACAGTGTCGTTCAATAATTCCGCCATCCATTGACAATAAGATGTAGAGCCAGGTAAAAAATTAAAAATAAAAGCAGATGTCGTTGCATTCTGCCATGGAAACTTTGCATAATGAAGTAGAACGGGGACCAAAAAAATTTGGACCATTTCTCGATTTGTGCGTGTCATCCTTGCGCAGGGGCCATGCTAATCTTCTCTGTATCGTTCCAATTTTATCGGATGTCCCCGAAGGGACGAGCCCCTTTGTCTGCCTCTGATATATAAATTATTGGTTTCTTAAAATTCGGGCGATGTGAGACTTGTTTGCCACTGAGAGCAGCTGAAGAATATCAACGAGTTCTCAACCTCTCTTTATGGAAAATGAAGGAGGGGATACAACTAGTTGTCTGATTTCTGTGTTTTCATTTTGGTGGTTCTGCCTTGTTGGTTGTTGCATGCATAGCCATTTCAGGTTATCCTTCTTTTATTCCTACTGCTCTCAATTTTCTATGAATGAACAAGACAAATTAGTAGCTAGAGATGAATGGAATGAAAAGACTATAATCAACAGAAATTGTTCTCCAATAACTAACATAAGGAACTTCAAATTATCTTATAAATATAATGAAACCTGAAAATTTTCACATAATAAAACAATCAATTTATTTACGAATGTACACCACTGCCAATGTGTCTCACCAGGAACAATCAAGATCTGACTCATGCTATAAAGTGCTTAATTTGTTACTAGACTAAAAACGTTAAACCGTTTTATGGGACAATAAGTCATAAGAGTCACAGACGAAGATCAAAACAGTCATCATAATAATAATCGAATGCAACATAAAACAATTTGAAGGTCTTTATTCTTATTTTTTTATTTTCTCTTACGATCTTTTTATTATACTTTTTTGTTTTTTGTGCGGTGCTGTTCTTACACATTTTGGTTTACTGTTTTGGTACTTTTACCGTCTGTTATGTCTATTTTTGTTTTTTTATTTACTCTTATTGTCATGCTATTTTCTTTTAATTTCTTTTTTATTTTGGGTTGTCTTGTTTTATATTTTATTTTCTATTGTCTAAGGTACTTCTTTTGGTAATTTGGTACGAGGTACTTTAGATGGTCTAAGTAAGTTGGTGGTGTATTTGGAAATGTAATCTTCACTGGGACTTTGAGCATTTTAGATCTCTCTATCTCTCTCTTATGTCATTAGGATTCTCTTTTTGTTCTTCCATCTCCCATTGGCACTAGAATTCTATCTCTCAAATCTTTAATACGGTTTAATAATATAAAATATCATCGATCAAAATCATTAATTTATTTTACACATTTTTTCCTAATTTAATAAACTTTTTAACTGTTTATACAATTATGAAATTGGATAATGTAATAACTTCTATTTCAAAAATGTCAACATTTAACAATACGTAATGAGTTATCATGTAATATTAAATCCTTTTATTTTGTAATAAATATTAAATAGTTGGAATTGATAAATATGTTATAAATTACTTATCACAATAAATAAAATAAATAAATTATTGTAATATATAACAGAAAGTGGAGACATCAAATTTGATCAATCTAATGTTGACACAAAGTACCATATCATACTACGTCCATGTTCAAACGATTTCATTTTATTCCGTTTCTCCATACAAAAACATCGATGCTAAAACTGATCTACAAGTTATATAAAAAATACGAAGGCCAGAGTGATTCACGGGATCTTGAAAGTGCTAAGGTAGTAGAATAAATGAAAACTCTTCCATTTTGGGATGGTGGAGGATGCTATTTTACAATTTGCATCAACCAGGTCATTCTTTAACCTTTTGGAACGCAGAACACTAACATGATTTGTATCAAGAGGAATCATCAAATTAGACATCACCGGAATCTTCTGAATCTGAAACATCACCAGAATCAATCATCCTCTCAAGTGCATCCATACTGCCATGATCAGAGACGGTATGTATCCGGAGTTTATCGGCATCTTCACTGAGAAAAGAAAGGAAAACCAAGGAACAATATTAGATCATATTTAATAGGTGTTTCGAGTTCAATTTTATTACACAGTCCTGTGTGCATGGAAAAATGCTGAAATAGATTTATGCAAAATGCTGATAGAAATACCAAGTTCACTAAGAAACATTTAAGATAAAAAAGAAAAAGAAAAAGAAAAAAAAGTAATAAGCATGGTTTTAATTTGCAGTCTACAACCGCAATGCAATGCCAACTGCATCCCATTGCAGCGGCGATTGTGGCTGTTTCACATATGTTTTCGCCCAATTTTCCACAATGCAGTCCAACCACAATTTACAACCGCAGTTAGAAGTAATATGTTATACAATGGCTCTTCGCACTTTGTAATTCAAGTTATGACGTAAAAGACCCGTAACATTTAAGCATGTAAAACATACTCTGTAACTCCGAAGATTTCCTTGACGACTAAGGAACTATCTCTTGAACAGAACTCCGGCAGCTGGAACGAATAACAAAACTAATTCAATAAACTCATAACCCAACAAAACATACAAAATTACAAGTATGAATATTAGATATTATGTAATAAAGTATTAGAAAACTTCAGATAAACAATTACATTATCCTCAAGTTGAAATTTGACGATATATACCCAAGAATATTTACATAGCCAGAAAATTTCGACTCAATTTCGCTAGAAGTTGTCAATAATAAGGATTTCTTGTTGAATAAATCAAAGGGGAGGAGGAGACCACTCATCCATCTAATAGTCATTAACAATGCAAACTCATTCTTGCTAAAATTCTATGACTAGAGTTTGGCCAATCTAAATAGAAGATAATGAGTCAACACCAGCAGGTTGAAAATGAAGACTCTGAAAGATACAACCTCTTCTTTATCAACCTTTACTTATTGGGCTATCCTGACATCTATGATATCTACTCTTTTCTCCTAGACTCTTTTAGGTACCTATATCTGGCAACTTTAAAGCTACTCTACTGCACAAAACCACTTCCTTGTATGACAGTTTGCATGTCATGTGTATTATAAGTTTACAACAAAAACTAATGAGCAGAATAATCAAATAGAGGAATTTATAAAGAGCCAAATTTAATATATATATATTACTGAACAATCGTAATTAAACCTCAGTATTATCGGGACCTAATAATTGTTGAACAAGTAATTGTTCATCATTATTTATTTGTGATCTCTCTTTTTTCTGGTTCTTAACCCTAAATAACTGAATATATAAATCTTAAACATAGATTATCGAAGGAATTGTTTACATTTTTTCATGATTGGTTTCCTTATTCAGTTACAACTAGGACTTTGGTATTGGTATTGGTATTAGTATATATGGGGTAAGTGCTTTTTATTTTGTATCTGATCAGAGATCACCATCAATAATTCAATATAAATTGAGAACATCATTTTGAGTGTCTATCCTCTCTTTCCTTCTTCCCCACCTCAACCCTTAACTTTAAGGTCATGGAACCAATGTAAAGGTCAGTACCCAATAGTACAAGGGAACATTGGCACTGAACACTAATCACATTTTGTGCACAGCAAACTAAATTTGTATCAAATTGACTGTGCAGACTTACCTCAGATAGATAGAAGACCTTTCCAAAGAGGGCTTGTACTGCTAATTTTCTCTTGAAACCCCTTTCAGTATAGCCTGCTTTCTCCATCACAACAGGACCTAAAAATAATTCAAATGTAATGTAAGTAGAGAACAGATATAATGATGTCCTAACATAGAACAATGTAATTTAGTAAAAAATGGGCATAAACGAATGATGTTATGCCATAAATGATATGAAATAAGGAGAAGTTAGGGACACCACTTCTCTCTCTCAAAATAAGTATCTGTTTTTTCTGACTTTCAAGGTTGCTATTATTTCAAAGCATGTAAGATTTGAATACAAATTTAACAGTAGTGGCAAACCTGTTTCAGAAGAAAACAAGGGTATGTTTAAAACCCAAATATTCTACTTACTGAAAAACAGAAATGTGGATTATAGAATTGTAACTTCATATTAATATTGTTTTCAAATTTGAAGTCCAGCTCATGCTTCAAAGAACCAGATAGCAAGGTTATAATAAAGGATGAGAAATGGAATACTAAAGCCACTACAAGTCTACAACTAATTATCAAAACATAGTTGCACTAAAGAATCACTTCATAGAACCAAATTGTGGTATGTTGAACACCCATAAAAATTAATAAAAGTGAACTTAAACTGCAGATAGGTTTGACTAAGCAGGACTAGAGCTAGGCCTACCTCAGTTAGGCACAATAGAAAGTGATCCTTTTTTCATGAGTCAAGCTTGGCTCACTCCAAGCTTACAATTTACTTGAGCTCAATCAACCAAGTTTCACCAATTTAGACCTCTAGGCTCAATGACTTGAGCTCGTTAAACATGATCCTAGTTGATTGAAGAACCGATCATGAGGCAAGCTCTGAGCAACTACAAGCCACTTGAACTCATTGCAAACCCCAGATACAGTAGACTCATGCAAAAATTCATTTTGGTTTTCAATTAACCATCAACCAGATTAAGTGCAGCCAAATGCTCAGTGAATTAATTTTATTAAGAATAGTGATGGAATTTCTGGCCAAGAGGAAAGCTTATTTATATATCTAGGGATGTGTATAATATTTTACTCAAAAATCAGTCAAGTAATTCCTATTAAAAGATATTCAAATCTATGATATATAAATTATCTTCAGCAACAAAAAAAATTATAATTTTATTCAATAATGTTTATTAAGTTAATGTTTATGCAGGAGGATAATAGGAAAATGGGCTGGTGAGGAATTGGCCAAGGTTACGTGAGTTTATGCAAGGAGAAAGAAAGATGCATCAAGGGATAAAGAGGGAAATGAAATGCATAAAGCAGTGGATACCATGGCAGTTTGGGAGACGGAGAGTGACTGAATAAACATGCAGCAGAAAGCAAGAGATTAAATAATGATGGAGGTGAAAGCAGTGTCAAAGCAGATCTGGAACTCAATTGGGTGACTTAAGCCATAATGAGTAAGCGAGAGTAATGCAAGGAACAACGGAAGGCTTATGTGGTCAACTAGTTAATGAAACTTATAAACTAATGGCCAGAACCAGTTTCAACAAGTAATTTGGCAGAAGGCCAGTCATACCTTACGGCAAACAAATCAAAGGGAAATTCACACAATATCAAATAAAATTTCTCCGAATTATTTTATGAGCTAGTTACCTAAACATCTTACAAGTAACATCTAAATGTCAAAAAGCCCAGAAGGTAATTAAGAATTTTAATTTATGTTTTTGCACTTCCAGCATTCAAAATCTTTCGAATTAAGCCACCAGAATCATGCTACCAGTGAGTGGTTTTGCTAGTTTAAACTTTAAAGGTCAAACACTCATAGGTTCAAGATATTTTACATCCACTATACTAAAACACAATACCATTGGATTTTGGAATAATGTATATCCATGCTACCAAGCACTAAGACTACTCAAAAAAATATTGTCAAATGTTGAGAATGTATTACCTTTATCTCGCACAATTCGTCGTGAAATTTCATTTAGAATCTCAGCAACTTGTGAATCATTTAACATAGAAGCACTCCTTAACTGAATTAAATCAGCCACCATGTCAGGGTTGAATGGTTTTTCATTCAAAGCATACCGGATATACTTGCGCAAAATTTCTTCCAGATCAAAACCTGTCTGAATACAAATTCACAGTTGTTACATTAACTCAAATGATACATATACACTAGCACATATATCATGGGAAACCAGTAAACAAAAAATTGGTTCAAAATGTTTCCCATCAAGAAAACAGAATTCCAAATATTCCTTGATTCACAAAGATTTAATATCCTTTAGTTAGAGAAACTGCAAACCTAACAGTTAACTCATTTACTCTATACCATATAAGAAAATGTTTCTCCTAATACCCTTTTCTGCTTAACAAGTTAAACATCAAAGCATCATAAAATTCTATATTTTCCCCCATAATAGTCTTTTCTAAATGACAAGTTTTGGTACATTTTCTTCCACATGATTCTTCTTATTTTGTAAAGCAAAAAAATGATACCAACTGTAGTGTAGCACATATTCTAGGCACATATGAAGACATGACACTGCCACAAAAACACACCAAAATCTAGAATAAATAGTAGAATAGACTAGCATTGTGGGTATGTGATATGTCAACTTTACAATTTAACATGTCAAGTCAACCACACTTCATCTGCGAAGCAAATCCAAAGATAACATGATTATTCAAAATTTCAATAAGCAGTAATTACTCATTGTTATAGCTTACCAAAATCCCAAGTTTTAGTAAGTCAACCAATTATTNNATGAAAGTACCACTATAACAGTCTTAAGCATGATGATTCCCTATAAGTATCTCACCTTACTCTCAAGTTCCTTGAGTGCAACAATGTTGACTTGATCTCTTCCTTTCTGAAATAACTCATCAAGTGACTTGCATAGTGTTGCATTTTTCCCAACCTGAAACGGAAGTAGATATATAATTACCAAATTGCCAACAAACAATGATACTTCTAAGCAAAGAGATGAAGTAAAATAGAGCTTAAGAGAAATGAAAAGGTTAGTAAGCAAATAGATTCTTTTCAATTCTATTAAATCTTCGTGTCTTGTTAATAGAAACAACAATAAAGTGGAAAAATAACCCTACTCCTATGCCTCCATTCCACTCTCTCAATCCCCATTTCACTGCACTCAGTTATATACCATCAATTCAATCCTAGATTGGGGACTCACCCATAAGTAACAAGGAATTCACGTTGACGAATGGTGAACCACGAGAAGTGAATCGTCAACGCGAATTCCACTTGGTTGGAGCAGAGAATAAATGAAAGGAGAAAAGCAAAGGACAAACCAGTCTGCGGCGTTTGGCCTTGGGAGAAGTGAACCTCTTAACGGTCTTAACAAAAGCAATGACAAAAGTGATGCCGGCGTAGGCAAGGGGAACGGCGAGGATCCAAGGCAGTGATGTGGGGCCCACACGCGGACCAGGCAAGGCTTGCGTAACGGACCCGGTGAACTCCACGAGGTCGAGCGCCTTCTCCTGAATCCACGGCAGTTCTTCCTCTACTTCCACCTCCTCGACCTCCTCCTCCTTCTTCTTGCCTCCCTCCTTCGGGGCATTCGACGCCGACGCCGATGCCGCTGAAGAGAACAAGAATCGTTGGCGGTTGAGTCTAGCAGATGGGGAAGGCAAAGAAGAAATAGACGTAGAAGTAGTGGGGAAGGGATTGTTGGGAGTGGGTGGGAGAAGAAGCTTGGAAGCGGAGAGAGAACAAGAAGTGAAAACCATTGCTGGTTCGGTTCAGTTGCCGGCCAAGCTTACTGGTTTTCACTATTCAGTTTGCAGTGCTTGTTTCGGCTTGCATTTAACAGAGACGGAGGGGTTTCTGATAAATTTTAGGGGAAGCACACTTAAACCCTTTGCAAATCATTTGCCCACACAATTTTGACATCTCATTAGCTCATGACTAAAAGTATGGATTTAGTAGCTGACTTTAGTTTTGATTTATTATAGTCTAATTTTTTTTTTGTACGGGTTGAGAGTCATTGGATAATAATTTAGTCAAACATGTCAGATCGATTTTTAACTAGTAATTTCATATAAAAATAACTGATGTTTTAAACTTAGTTTTTACTCTTTATGGAAAAAAATAAAAGTGTTAGCTTTCAACTTGTAATAAAGATGAATATAGTTAAAAATATAGTTATGGCATTTGTCAAATTTATAGAATTAATACTCAAATATGTTTTTAAGATATATTTCATTTTTCAAATTAGTTTATAAAAAAAATTGTTAATCATATTAGTCTCTAAAAAAAGATATAATCATAAGTTAAACTAATCATTTTGTCCATTAAATGATAACGTGTCATGTTAATTATCACAAGTCAATGTATCACAAAATGTTTGGTAGATGTGTTCATGATTATATAAGTGGTAGTCTGGTAGACCGATTATTTTAATTTGCATGTAGAATCCCACTTTTCTAATTTGCATCTGCTGAATTAATTTGTAGCAACATAAAGATAACTTGATGATCAAGTAACTAGAAATAATACAAAATCAATTATGTGTACAAGACTTTAAAATTGTAGTATTACAAAAGAATCAGAAAGAACAAAGAGTCCCGTGTATATATCCTATACAAACTCTGTATGAAGAATCAAAGAATGAATCTGTTGTCATGTATACTACTATTTTACAATTTTACCTTAGTCTGCTCCTATCACTCTAACAGAAATCTACATTGTCTCGGATACTAATCAGTATATTTCTTCATCAAAAATGGAACTTAGGAACGAGAGCGCGACCGGGATCCATTGCACATGCACTCCGGGACAGGATACTTGGTGACATCCCGGCCGGCCTTGCTAGTCCTGAGTTCCGGCTGCCCTAACGAGTCCTGATGCAATCCCTTGACAATCTTGTTGAACTCGGCTTCCGGAAGGGAAGAATTCAGAAAATAAGGTAGCATTTGTCTCTTGTTTGGAGTTATATATTTCTTGTGCCCTGCATAGGCTCTGTGACCCTGAAAACATTTAACAACAAAGTTTAGAACCTAGAATTTGCAAAGTGACACAAACTATGTTTCGACTTGTTATTATACCTGAATTGCATGGCCCATGTTTCCTCCATGAGACGGCATGAAAACGTCGCTCTTCTCGCAGACGATGTAATCTATTGCAGCCATTAGAGAAGCTTTGTTCTTGAAAGGTTCTAGTTCGCCCGGCAAGGCAAGATCTGCCTTGCTGTAAAAATGTTGAAACTCATTGATTAATGGATACAAGGCTTCTTTTCCACCCAATGGTTCTCCTCCAGCCCAATAAATTCTAGTATTTTTCGGAGCACCTAGAGCTTTAAGCAACCTATAGAAAGAAGAAAGAATTAGAAAATGATGTTATGGTGATTCTTAGAAGAGCATACAGATTGTGTAAATTTGTAATGTATCTACCTGGTAACCTCTACAGCATTCAAAGGGCATAGGCCAGCTAGCTTCCTTTCATGGTAAGTCATATTTGATCTTGCTGTCAAGAGCTTCGGCCGTTGAATCCGCTCATTATTTACAATCTCATCATACTTAGGACTCAGACCAGGTAGACAACCAGTCCTCACCCAAACATCCTTCTCCATCCGAAGATGAAGCGCAAGGTACGGTCCCTTGCTCTTCATTCTCTCTGCAATCTTGTTACCGAGTTCCTGGACTGGCTTTGCGAATCTTAATGCATTAAAAGCAACCTGAAAGGAAAGGTGGAAGGAACATTTAGAATCTGCAATTTGTTTTGTTTTCCAATGAACAAATAGACTTTGCAATACCTTGCATCGAAGCTTCTGAAGATCAGAAGGAAGATCCTTTGACAGCCTTGAATCCAAGCCACGAAGAAGTAACACGCCTTCTCTGTTGAGCTGCACAAGACAACAATCATTCAATCCATGTCAAGATAACCATCAACACATAACATGTTGCATTTATTCACATTGGACACATTGATTAACTTTGTTCAAAGAAAAGTATATGTGAAGAACATTGCAAGTTGCAACTCTTACCCTTTTGAGATAGCGTGCGCGAATCCAACTAGGAGTGACATGAAGGGGAGGGCTCCCCTCCACTGGCTTTGTCATCAGGTGTGTCGATGGCAAGGCCGAAACCACATGCACATCATTGGCCAGAACTCTCTTGAAGTGCTCCAAGTCAAATATATCAGCAAATTCACTGCAACCAAAATAAACACACAAACAAGGAAACACCATTAGTTAAAGAAAACTCTCTTCTAACATTGGCAAATAAGAAGTAAATCAAATCGAATCGAATAAAGTCAAAATTAAGCTCAATACTCAGACCAGATTAAATAGATGAAGCTAGCTATCAATATTCAATCTAACCAGTGAACTCATATAAAGATCTAACACCTTGTTATTTCTATGCATAGTACCATTTTTAATACTCATTCAAATTGTAGAAAACTGGTACCAAAGAGTAAACAGAACTAATGAATTATGAAAAATGATTGTTTTACCTTTCATCACCCCAAATGACATTGACCTGCAAAATAGGAACAACCAAAGAAGCACCAAGGATTCTAGCAATGACAACAGCATCAACAATCTGGTTCCTCTGCTGATTCATCCCACCAGAAACCACAACCATTAGATACTTCCTTCTCTCCTTCACAACACCTTCACTTGCCATTCTATAATCCCTACTGAATTCCAAGCATGGCTTGTACCCTAACCCATTTGGTTGCTTCCAAAACTCACTCTTCTCAACAACCTCTTCACCATCAACATTAGACCCTCTTGCTTGTAACTGCACATTAGAAACCATAGTATGTGACTGAGACAAAGAATTAGTAGCAGCATTAAAGACCCCTTCTTTCTCAGCATTATGAACTGATTCATCAACCTTTGAAACAGCTCCAAGTTTTGATTTTGATTGCAATTTGGAGTGTTGGTGTTGTTGTGGCAGAGAAATGGAACATGGGTAAGGGGAAAAGGGGATGTCAACGTCGAATCCGAACTTGATCATGCCGAATAAGCCAATGAAGAAGAGTGTGGAGAAGAAGAGTCTTGGGCTGGTGAAGTTGAAGTTGAAGAACTTGTTCATGGAGGTTGGTCTTGAAGAAGATTTCTTGGGGGATTCAAGGAGAGATTGCAATGAAGATGATGAAATGGAGTTTATGATCTGAGATGGAACGGAGATGTAGGATAACTTCTTGGCTTTGTTCTTGGACTTGGCCATTGTTGAAAGAAACTTGCTTCTTCTTGTTTTCTTCTTGTTGAATGGTTCTGTTTTATTCCAAAGAGACCAATTGAGTTGTGTTTGTAGAAAAATAAAGGGCGGCGGGAGGGAGAGTCTTTTAAGCTTTTGAGTGTGTGATTAATATATGTGGACTTGAACGCGTTTATAATCAAATAGGGACAGCTCAAACTCTCGGTTTGGTGGGACTTTGGAAACTCATGCTTTTTTTTGTGTGTGTGTGATTAATATATAATGGAAAAGTAGAGGTTTAACAAGAGAATATTAAACAATGTAAATAATAAATATGTCATATATTTAATTTAATAGATATATAGATAATTATGTTTATTATTTTTAATTAGATAATTATTTTTTTTGATTTAATTTATTT
>NC_029792.2:120914825-120915308 GCF_000816755.2 Arachis ipaensis
AAACCGATATATAATATATGGAGCATGATGATTAATTGACTTTTGGTTACTCGTTTTGTAAGTGGGATTTCTTTAACGTGTTGTTTATTTATTTATTACATCTTGCATTTTCCGTGTCTCTACTGTAGGCTTCCTACCTCCTAAATCAGTTTGTTTTTAGGAGGGGTGACTGATATTGAAATTGGGTTTTTTTATTTAAATACGCATGGAAAAATGATTTATTCCCTAAATGTGCATGGTTTGAAATTCTGCTCAAAATACGCATACCAATTTCACCTGTAGCGACCACAAAATGAATTCTTACTCCATTTCACAAGAAGCGCCCACGAAATGGGCCTGCTGTGTGTCAGAGAGCAACTCAAGCCCGCCTTCCACGAAATGAAACATATCACAGGGGGCATCCACAAAATGGAGGAGTGAGATATTAGAACTGAATATGAATCAAAACAAACAGATAATAGACATCAAACTTGGAAGAACAAT
>NC_029792.2:120915639-120916438 GCF_000816755.2 Arachis ipaensis
AAAAAATTTCATACACAACATAAATACAATGTAGTAAAAGATATAAAAAAAAAGTTATATTAACAAAAAATAATAAAAATATCATAAAAATTAATAAAATACTTGAAAAATTAGAGCACTATAAAAAAAAAGTCAACAACATTTGTCATATAAAAAAATGAATTTGCATCTTCATATTTCAAAAGTTGTATTTGCATAAAATTAGAATCCAAACATTTTATTTACATAAATTACTCTATTATTTTATAGTAACAAACACTACAAATTAAGATGACTATAATTACAGAAATTTTGATATTACTTAAAAAATATAATTAAAATTAAGATGACTTTTTATTACTGCTTTAACTGATAAATGGCTAAAATACTAGCAAATATTTTTTTTCTCTTCTATATATTGAAGTGCCTTCTAAAAATAATTAAACTCGCTTATTATAAGAACATAGTATATAAAAGTATTTCGTTGTTGGCTCAGCTAATGTCCACCAATTCGTTTGTGCCAGGGACGGCTTGGCCATTTCGTGGATGCCCCCTGTGATATGTTCCATTTTGTGGAAGGTGGGCTTGAGTTGTTTTCTGACATGTAGCAGGTCCATTTCGTGGGTGCTTCTTGTGAAATGGAGGTAGAATCCATTTCGTGGTCGGCAGAGATGAAATAGATGTGCGTATTTTGAGCACAATTTCAAACCATGCGTATTTAGGGAATAAATCATTTGTGGTTAATGATTAGAGATGCTAGGAGACTGATATTTTTCGGGCAAAAAATTTTATATTTTTATAAATGTTTTAAGATGCTTTT
>NC_029792.2:120917087-120920014 GCF_000816755.2 Arachis ipaensis
TAATTTAAATGGCATAATTTTTTTTTCTCGTCTAAAAATCTTGGGTTCAATTTCACTCCTAATTTCAGAGGGAAAAAAACACATTTATTGATGTATCACATATGAAGAATTAGATAGATAGGGTAGTATTATAGATTCCCAAAGGAAAAGTATATGAACCAACTCCTAATCAGCCAAGAATGGAACAACTTAATTAATTATAATTATATTAATAATTAATTTTAAATTTTTTAAATTCAAAATTTAAAAAATTTAAAACTGATTAAGTAAACCTAATTAAAACCTATAAAAACATTTATCTTCTCTCTCACATTAACCTACCCACCTTTAACAATCACACACACAGACCCTCTCTCTCACCGTCAGACCATCTCCGCCTCCCCATCGCGACCCACTCCTCTTCTATCACACACATCTGGCTTGTCAGATTCGCCACCGTCGACAATAACCTCTTTCCTTTCGTGAACCACTGCCCGTAGATCTTCACGTCAAGCATCACCACAGGGACCGCGAACAACCACCACAGCACCAGGTAAGAGACTGTTTTGGGTGCCATGAAGGGTGACGATTCAAGAAGCAAGAGCCACAAGATCCATGGTACGAAGAGATAATTAACCCTTACATGGTGCAAGAACTCGGCCTTTATCATCTTAAAGAAAAACAAGCACCTTAAAATGTAAAGAAGAGAGAGTAATACGAGAATAAAGAGAGCCAGAGACCAGAGTACGGGAAAAATCGGCGGAGAGTAGTAATCGGTGGCGAGGGCAAAATCGTCATCCAAGAATGCCTCTTTGGCTTTGTTTTCAAGTTCCTTCGCGATTCTTGAGACTGCAAACTACACACTTGATCTTAGCCAAAAGGAGTGGTGGCAATTACAGAAATATAAAAAAAAATATTCATTTAATATGAAAAAAGAGTAAATTACCATTTGTACCCACGAAAGTTGAAAACGCTGATATATCTACCCATAAAAAAAAAGAAATTACCATTTATACTCATAAAAAATTGTTTTTACAGGCAAAATTATCCAAATCCTAAAAAATTATCTAAAAACCCCAAAATACCCTTATCATTACCACTGCTACCATCATCCCCCATCTCTCTCTTCGCATCACATGAACACTCTCCGATCTAACCTCCATTTCTCTGCCACAAACCACCTCATTGCCACTCCTTCATCACCATAACCTTCATCTTTGGAGGAATCAAAATCAACCCAGAGAGGAATTTGAAATGGATGACGATGGGTGAGAGTCAAAATTGGATCTTGGTTTCAGCTGAATTTGAAGCTGTTTGAGGGAACAAAACATTGAAAAGGGTGTCATGGAGAAAGCTAATAGAAATAGGGCAATAAAGAACACAAATCCAAGGTGAGAAGAAAGTGAGGAGAGAGGATCAAATCTAAACAATCAAACACAGAAGCCTCGTGTATTTGGATTCACTTTTTCTGGGAAAAAAGAAAAATGGAGAGAGAGAGAGAGAGAGAGAGAGAGAGAGAGAGAGAGAGAGAGCTCACCGCAGGGGGCACTGCGGCTCTAGGGTTGCTAGCGGCGGCGAAGCAGGGGCGGGGTGGGTGCGAAGGTCCTCTAGTCGGCAAGAGCGAGACAGGGAAGGAGAGAAGGAGGGGTGGTCACTGACATTGACACAGATTTCGGTTCAACTGGAAGGGCAGCGGCGGTGGTGGTTCTACGACGCAGAAAGAGGTGAAGAGGGTTGGCTATAGCGGCTGTAAGGTAGCGTGAAGAGGAGGGTCTCTGACGCGGTACGCTCTGGTTTGAGGCCGATGGTGATGGTGGCGAGGAGAAGCTGGCGCGGTGCTCCTGGGCTGGCGGAGGTCCTCGACGTTGCCAGTGGAGAAGGGTGAACGATGATGAGGAGGGTGAGACGGTAGTTTGTGGTTGATGCTGTGATTGGGTAGCTGAGAACATTGAGAGAGAGAGGAGGGAGGAAGGAGACGAGAGAAGGGTAATTTAGGGATTTTAGATAATTTTTTAGGGTTTGGATAATTTTGCCTGTAAAAATAATTTTTTATGGGTACAAATGGTAATTTCTTTTTTTATGGGTAGATATGTCAGCGTTTTCAACTTTCGTGGGTACAAATGGTAGTTTACTCTATGAAAAAAAATATCCTAATACTTAACAAAAGAAATATCCAGTTATATTTTAGTAAAAATAATTAAATATCTATAAAATTTAAAAAAAATTATGAAATTCTTAAAGAAATAGAGACATTCATATTTGCAATACAAAAAAATTCAAAAAATATATAAAAGAACATCTATTTAGTATGAAAAAGAAACATTATGATACTTAACAGAAGAAATATTCATATATATTAACTTATTTTTATTAAGATGAATTTCGAACTCCAACCCATTAAAAAATTGGCAAGAGTTGACTAAACCCCTCATGTTCCCTAGCAGAATTGATTCCCAAATCCCAATTACAAAACATATTTTTTTGGCTCATTCAAGGATATAATGGTGAACGTGTTAAAGCAATTGAATTTTGCAACAGGAGCATATGAGAGAAGAGAAACTTCTTTTCTATATGTTCTTCTACCATATAAAAACAATTTTTTATCACCATTAACATTTTTCCAATTACTTTTAATATTAAAAATATAAAAACATACATAAAAATAATACAACTAACATTTTTTAAAGGAAAATTATGATATGGCAAGCCGAAATTCTAAACGTATTGACAACGGTAACCCTAATTTGTGCAGCAGCAGTACACACATTCCCAGCTACAGCTAATAATGCCGCTTCTATTATTGGATTCTTGGTAAATCCCAGCTGGCAATGGCATGGACCAATCAACCAGTAGTAATATAATAATATTTTAATCAATCTAATATTAAAATCAATTATCAAATTAATTATAGTATATATAATATTTTTATGTTTTAATAGTCTTTGAAT
>NC_029792.2:120920195-120931591 GCF_000816755.2 Arachis ipaensis
TTATTCAACTATCATAATTAAAATAAAAATGTTATTTAAAAATTAATTTATTTTATTGACACATATTTTGAAATATGATTCTCTCCCATTCATATAAAATGTTTAGTCATAATTGCATTCTGGAGATATAAATTAAAAAAGTAAACTGAATAAATATTACTCTCTCTTTCTCTCTCTAAATAAATTAAATTAGTTATATAAAACTATACAGACTAATACTTCTGTTTTGTAATATAAATTAAATTTTTAAATGATTATTTATTTTGGTCCAAGTAAAATTTTAAAAGAAACCCTTATTTCAAGTTGAATAAATTATCATTTTGTATTGAGAACAAAATATTAAGAGTTTAACAATTAAAATTTTTTATTTTTATTTTTTTTATGTCTTTTATTTTTATTGACTTATCCATCTGTTGAATAGACATTAAAAAAAATAATTTACTTATTTAAAATGACTATAAATTTATTCTCCTACTTTTAATATAAATCATGGATATCATATAAATTTTTAAATATTTTATCTGTCCCAAGTGGGGATCCATTGGCGATATGACTGTCCTTGTCTTAGAACTTGGATTGGCATTTCTTTATTACGATGGATATACATTTTTTTTTCAGAGGCAAATATGGGTGTGAGTATGTAATTAGGAGGATACCGTAATTGGTTGATGTGGTTCATGTCGAAGGGATAGAATGGTGATAAACATCAACTAAATGGACCTAGCATTTTCTTTCTTTTATGTCGAAGGAGGACAAAATAAAATTCATTCAATATAATCTTATTACATTACTAAATCTAACACTACTAATCATACTCAATTATGTGTCATATCATCTTCGTTTACTTGAGTTGAATCTTTCATTAGGTGGCAACTTCCTACAGTACCAAACTACCAACTACAAAGTTTAAGATAAGTGCAGTCAGAAAATTGACCGAGTGTAGTGGTTTGCAACTCCTTCCAATAGAATTTTTAAGTTAAAATCCTGACTTAAAGAAAAGGGGAAAGAAACAATATTAATTAGAATAAATTAACAAAAATACTTATGAAAGAATTTGGAATAGATAAAATATATACTAAAGATTTGTAAATATCAAAATACATATCAAAAATAATTTGGGATGTTTTTTTAATTTTTTATCCATAAAAAAATTCAAATATATTTTGATATCTATAAATTTTGATATATATTTTTACTCACCCCAAACTCCTTTTTTTGGTATTACCCACCCGAAATTATTTGATGTTTAATTTTATCCATTTATTCTATTAATTATTTGCGAATTTGACACATTATGCAATTAAGTGAGAAAATAACAAAAGATAGTTACAAAATGTCAATTCTTTGTTAACATTGAAACTACAAATATGCCATTTCTATCCAGATCCACAGCACTAACCCGCCAAGCCAAACAAAACTGGGTAGTTATGTTGTATGTTTAAATTCTAATTACAACTTTCATCTAAAGTATAAAATTATCATAATCTAGTATTTGGTTCTAAACTTCTAATCCCAATCTTGTTAAGAATGGTATCTTAATATTAATTAATCATTTTTTAGCTTGAGTTGCTTGTGAATTGTAATTTAGTTGCAGACGCAAGAAACATAATAGATTAGGTAACCTATTGCTACAAATTAAGGAAAGTAAGTTCCAATATGATGCCTCACTCTTAGGCTAAACATCAGAAATCATCAAAGCCTTAACCTTAGAGTTAGGGAACAAATTCTCAATTTAAATTTGAAGACATAGATTTTCTACCATTTTAATGGTGGAGAAATATTTTGAACCACAAAGCTGATCTTTTACGATATCTTCTGAGGCCATTCTTGTAATCAACATAGACAAGTCCAAAACGAAGAGAGTAGCCAGCAGTCCATTCAAAATTGTCCAACAAAGACCATGCAAAGTAACCTTTTACCCTCACACCATTCCTGCCAAATCAAAAACATTTTAGCTTGCTTACATTGATTTGAGAGAGAGACTTGAAAATTTGCATGATCGTTTTGTAAATATAATGATAAATTAGTATTGTATGAAATTCTAAACACTACATCGATATTATGCACTGTCCAAAGTTCCATGTTGAATAATATGGGATGTTTATTGTTCTATGTAAAGAGAGTAGTTCTTTTCCCTTAATGGCTACCATAGTTATCAGAACCGAACCGGTAATTGAACCGGTCATACGATCGAGTCATTGGATTATTGGTTCAATCAGTAGATTATTGATTCACCCGGTTGACTTGGTCATAATTAAATAAAAATTATAAAATTATAAAAATAAAATTAAAACTAAAAGTTAAAATACATATTTTCAAAAATATATTAATAACAATCAAATATCAAGTGTGGTTTGAAGCACAAACCAGCCGGTTTTCAACGGGTTTGACCACCCATTGACTGGTTCAATTGCAAGTTTGGTATAATTCACTAACCGAACCAATCAAACCACCGGTTCACCATTTTTTTGGTCGAACCAACCGATCCGGTCCGATTCTGATAACTATGACGGCTACTAGTTTTTTAAGATGTGATTCTCCACTTTCCTAACTTAACATCCCTTCAACTTTGGTTGATAGGCACTTTGGTCATATTATTCTCAAAAATTGCTAAATTGTCCCAATACTTTTTTTTATTTCAATTTGAGAATGTCAATGCAGATTTTAACAGTAGCCTCCAATGTAGAAACCTTAAGTTTATAAGGTTTTTTTCTCATATATTTATTGTAGTAAGTACTATAAATCTTTCTATTATAATAACCTTAATAAGTGTCTGGTAGTAATATTAAACTTACCTTATGGCCCTTTGAAGATACAGAAGGTGGTGACTGAAATAATCTATTCTCCATTTGTCATCAAGTGACATTTTACCATCATTAACCTCATCAACTCCTGAAAATGATAGAATAACTTGAGCATGACAAAGATACAATTTTTTTATGCAAAGGTGGTTATAGGTACTCATTATAGATAAAAACTTACCATTCTCTGTTATATAAATGATTGGATTGTTGAATTTCTCCTTAGTGTACTCTAAAAGACCTTGAATTCCTGGTGGATAGATGTACAGCCAATCTGAAGCAGCCTGCAAAATTATTCACTTCTCAACTCCATTATAAGATATAATGCGAATGAATTTCGTCTCCTGAAAAGCAGTTATCTTCCTTGGAGCATTAGCCCTTAACATAAAGCAATTCGACTCTGTCAACCAATAGAAATTCAAGAAAGTGAGACATCATGCTACGACCATGATTCCTTATCTTCTTGAATTTCTATTCGTTAACAACATGAAATTGCTTTACATTATCATTGCATGGAAATTATTCTCTAATAGTTATACTTCCCATAATTTTTCAACATCATACTTCATAAGCAACTAAAGTGAGTAAAAAGTTATCTCGGATTTACCTTTGGACCAATTAGAAGCCCATTTCTTAGAGCTGAAGGCAAGTGTGAGAAAATGGATCATGCGTTAGTAAATGTGGAAGGCAAATTAAATTCAAGTTAAAATAGAAAGCATACGAAAGGTTCATTTGAAACGACTTACTTGTAAATCTAACACATGAATCTGTAAAGACACTTGGCCTTCCATTTTGGCAAGGAGTATTGGTTGCATAAGTTGAGGTGTAATAGTTTAACCCGATGAAATCGAAGGATCCTTTAACCATTAAGGATTGTGCTCCAGAAAACTTGGGCAATCGGTTCCCGACTCTGTTAACCATTACAGCTGGATATGTACCAGAATGTAGTGGTTCCATGAACCTTGAAAAAAAAAAAACGAAGTGTGTTTTACGTCCACCGAGTGAAACCAATAACCACTAAAGGTTTGACACCTAAAGAGAAGCATCTGAACCATTGATGAGAAAATCAACAATTTCAGATTTATTAAGATTTAACACATGTATAACTATCCAAATAATTATGAAACTCTTGATTATTTTCACCAAATCTTTAGATGTTGCACTTCAGAGTAGCCTAATCCGTTTCACAACTCAGTCTTGTGAATGAAACATGGATACAAAAGTTATCTCCAAGAAATAGTACAAATAATCTGTTGATAAAATTAAGAGAATTGGAGACAAGAAGAGAATTTTTTATTAGAAAATAGGGGAAAAGCACTTACCAATCATACATAAAAGCAAGACCCCGATTTGCTGCTTCTACATCTTCTTTAGATTGAGATAATGGCACAAGCCATGCAGAATTTAGTGTTACCCCAATCTGACCCTTCTGAGTAGCCTATTAGAAAATCACTCGGTCTCAATAACTTCAGAACCAACCACATATTGCATGAATTTCGACTAAATTCTATCAATTCTATATGCTGTTTGATTAATTAAAGATAATAAAAATGGCAAATACCTTGAACTTCTCTCTATAGACTTTTACAGCAGCAGCGTGAGCAAGTATCAGGTGGTGTGTAACAATGTAGGGCTCAATACTTGAATCACCGGTGGCACAGCTTGCTGACATCCACTTGGAGCATCTTGTGGGCGGGGATCCACCATTTCCATAACCACCGGTGCTGTATAACACTGGCTCGTTTAAAGTAATCCAGTGCTTCACCCTGTCACCAAATTCTCTAAAGCATACTTCTGCATAAAAAGCAAAATCTTCCCTGTTCAGAAAAAATAAGCATCGGTTTTCCATTGGTTAGGAGTGAAAAGAAAGGAGGGTTTAATCCATGAAAGAAAGCTTTATATTTTACTAATGCTTACACAATTTTGGGACTCAAGAAACCACCATACTCATTTTCAAGACCTTGAGGGAGATCAGAGTGAAATAGAGTAATAAAGGGCTGCTGTCCTGTAAGTTATGGTGTAGAAATATTTTAGTTCCTTGTGATCTAAGGTATCATGAGAGAGAGAGAGAGGGAGAGAGTCGACTTCACTAACCATTTGCTACAAGTTCATTTATGAGATTGTTGTAATAGTTGACACCTTCTCGGTTAATTCCTCCCTTCAAGTTTCCACCTTAAAATTTGTTTGAGCACCATTGAATCATGAACACACCAGTAAATGTCCAATTCAATATAAAAAAAGCTAATGTTTATAATGGTCTTGAAAAAACTATGCTAACTAATAAATCAAATTAGCAACACAGAACATACTCAAAACAATAAATAGCTATTTATGCAACAATTAATCTCAGGATAACTGAAGGATGATCAGATGATGAGAGTTTTCTCACTTGGTAATATTCTTGACCACGAGATGGAAAACCTGTAGGCATTGAATCCAATATCCTTCATCATGGCCACATCTCCCTGAAGAAAATTCATTTATTTTATGAGTCAACAATTACATTAATCGAAATGAGATCAAGCCTACAAATACAAAATTCACATTAAGAGAATGTAATAACACCTTGTAGCGGTGGTAGGAATCGACAGCAACATCCCCATTGCTGTGGTCTGCTATTCTATCTGTAGAATCAAGAAAACATCTCAATGTTTTAAGTTTGTTCAGTTAAAATTCTGCAGAGGTAAATTGTTTCAAAATGCAAAAGAATGGAAGCAGCTACATATGACTTTTGTGCAGCAACAATATGAGGTTTGGGAATAAATCCTCATTAGAAAATCTACTTGACTCTTTTAACTAGTGGTGAAATTTTTCAGATGATGATGATCCATTCCCATGAGGCTCATACTGCTGATAATAATCACTAAATTCAAGTTTTAATATGGTCCAGCTAATTAATGAACCGAGATACACTAGATACATCATGCACTAAGATAATCCAATGCAATGATAGATCTTAATATAACTTTACACCACCAACTTATATGAGATCTACACCATTAGATCATCATGGAGCATCAAGCAGCATAGTGATTCCCATTGATATTATGCATTGTAAATATTGTTTTCATTAAGTTAATAACTATACTTTTTAAGTTTTTGGTTCCCTCTTTAACCTATCAACGTGCATCTAATTAAAGTCTAAAATAAAATAATAATAATAATAAATTTTCAAAAAGTTCTAATATAAACTTAAGATGTAAATACCAAATCAGTACACGAAAGATTCTAACGCTGACAAAATGGTACTTAACTTTTGTTATTGACAAAATAACCCCTGAAAGATTTTAAAATTTGACAAAATCACCCAACCATGAAAGGATGACGTCACAGTGAACAGAAAATGCTGATGTGGCCATCAGAAGAGAGCTCCGATGATTCCTGAGAGCTCCGGCGTCCTTTCACAATTGGGTGATTTTGTCAAATTTTAAAATCTTTTAGGGTCTATTTTGTCAATAACAAAAGTCAGTACCATTTTGTCAAATTTTCGATTCCCGATTTAATATTTACCTCTAAACTTAAATAAGCTATTAACCAAAATGACCCTTAATTCCACCCTCACAACATTAATCTTCATAAATGATTACAGTAGAAACAGAAGAATTTTTTGGTTGCTAGAAGGATCCATGCTCCATTATTAATGTTACCCACACACACACACACACACACACACACAGAGAGACATACATACATACATACATACATACATACATACATACATACCTGGGTGGTTATGAGTGAAAGTATCCCATATACTAGGGCCTCTGCCACCTTCATATGCTGCACCTTCATACTTCAAAGTTCATACACAAACACATAACAAAATGTCTAATAAGATCCAACAACAGTTTACACATAAAATAATGTTTTAAAAAAATAAAAAATGAGAAGAAAAACAAAAATCAAGAAGAAGAAGTAAAACCTGGTAAGCAGAAGAAGCTGTTCCAAAAATGAAATCTTGCGGAAAACTGCTACGATTAAGAGAAGCTGCTGGCTCAAGAAGAAGAACAAAGGAAGCTACTGCAAGCAGGACAACACCACCCTTAACCCACATTGTTTTTGGTCCGATTTGAATTCGATTCAGAGTTTCTCACACTTTGGGACTTTATAATTACCTTAAAAAATATTTATATGTTCATAGTTATTTATTTATAAATACTCACGTAGGGTAGGGATAAGTGAAGATTCTGAAAAGGTGAATAAAAAAAGGGGAAACTTTTTTAGCGTGTATTGGTTTGCTTAAAGCGGTTTGTTAGAAAAGATGCCATTATTAGTGAGAAGGGGAAATCAGGTTCCATACTTAAAAACAAGTATTATTACAGTTTGATGGAGTTTTCTTTGCAGCATTCCAATTCCAAGTGTGTTTCAAAAGCTTAAGACTTGAGAGTGAGAGACTATTATTATTTTTGTTTTTGTTGGAACGTGTGCACCATGGTGGTGGAGCCGTGTTTATGTTATGGAGGTTGAAAAATATTCCAAGGACCCCACGTGATCTCTGATTAGTGCTTTTGTTTTAGATTTCAACTCAGCTATGGTGTCCATCTGTCTCAAGTGAAGAAGTTGATTAAGTATAAAATAAATAATTAATTATTATTGATTTTATTATTCTTATAAATAATTTTTTATAAAATATTCGAATTGGATATTAGATATTATTTAAAAAATAATTTTAGACTTTTTCATTTTCAAAAAAATAAAAAAGTAGAGTTCTAGCTTTTTAGCTTTTTAGGTTGTTTTTTCCTTTTTATCTTTCTTTCACCAAAAAATACTTAAACTTTCTCAATTTTAAAGCTAAGAGCTTGATAAGCTCCTTCAGATTTAAATTTGTTTTGAGAGTTTTTAAAATACAATCCAATCCATTTTTCATAGATTTTTGAGCTATTTCACAAGGGAGTAGTAGTATTCAGATTTAACCATTTTTTTTTCTCGAGTATGAATATAAATAAAACACTCCATATAAGAATACTACAGGAGGATGAATATCAATATTGTAGAAACTTTTTGAACCACTGAGCTGATCTTTTAGGGTATCTTGGCAATCCATCATTGTAATCAACAAAGATCATTCCAAATCGAACAGTATAGCCATCTGCCCATTCAAAATTGTCCAACAATGACCATGCAAAGTACCCTTTCACATTTGCCCCATTCCTGTCAATTCAAATATGAATTTCTAACTTAATCTGTATAAACTTCACTTAAAAGTGGTGATAGATATAAACTTACTGTAAGGCACTGTGAAGATTGGAAAGATGGTCGGTGAAAAAGTCTATTCTGAATCTGTCTTCTAGTGATTCTTCAATACTCTCATTAAGTTCATCAACACCTGCATGTGATTGAGGAATACAGTTAGGTGAAGATGATGATAGACTTCAACACCAACATCCCTACTTACCATTTTCTGTTATGTAAACAATTGGATTATTATACTTCTCCTTTGTGTACAGTAAAAGATCTTGGATTCCTCTAGGATATATGTATAACCAATCTGACCCTGCCTGCAAAAGTTCTTTCTTTGTTTAAATGACTTAATTATCATTTTTGAAGAAGCTAAGAAACGCTAACAACATATTATCCTATTTTCAACTAGAAAAAAGTGTGAATTAAAAAAAAATGGTTCACAACAAGTCCATTTCATGGGATTTGTTGAATTTCAGGGAGAAGAGTAGAATATATGAAGATAATATTATATGAAGTTGTTGTATTGAAGTTGTTGTTACATGATACAAAAGTTATGTTATTTATAAAGATATTTTCATCTAACTTCATAAATATCCATCTACTAACTACTAGTTATTATTGACTTAATTCCCAACTACTAATAATTCTAATAATATTTTAATAGGATTTGATAACTAATTAAAAACTAAATTCTCCTAATAGTTTTTAATATTCACGACTTTTACTATTTTAATCCATCAAATTCAAAATTCACTATATTGATCCTTAAGATCCTGTTCCAGGCACCATATTGGTCCTAGATCCTTTTTGACGTTGATTTAATGAACAAAATGTTGAACTAGCTCTAACTGGTTACAATAAATACAAGGCTAAATAATGTTATTTCGTTTTTGCATCTAAACAAGGTAAAAACGAGGTCATTTTAAAAAATGAGATAGATAAAACAGTTTATACATCATATAATATTTTTTGTCTTCTTGTTTTTACCTTGTTTTAAGCGTCAAAATGGACATTTGGCTATGTGCTCAGTATGACAAGTAGGGGTGGAAAAAGGTCAGGCGGCCTGCCAGGGGCCTGCAGCCTGGCCTGTGTTTGGCCTGGCCTGGTATAAAATAGGCACAGGCCCAAGCTCTTTTAAAAGCCTTAATACGTTAATAGGCCAGACCCAAGCTTACTAATTAGCCTTATTGGCCTGTCAGACCTGCCTGAGCCTGTTAAATTTGAGCTATTACTCATTGGCAAAGACCAATACGTTGCTTAAAATTAGATCTGGGAAACTAATATAATAAATTTTAGATTTAAGAGATTAAAATGATGAATACATTGAATTTGAGGAACTACTTTGAGAATTTAATCGCTAATTAAACAATGAAACGAAAAACATTGCAAATAGATATACTTCTACCTGAGGACCAATTTGAACTCCATCTCTCTCTGCTGATAAAAAAAAAAAAAAAATCTTATAATTAGACAAACTTATGAATGAAAGAAAAAAAAAAAACCTTTTATATATTTTGCCTTACAAGTGAGAAAAACACAAGCATCTTCTGTAAACAAGGTTCTGTTTTCTCTTGTGCAAGGGACATGTGCTGCATAAGTTGCAGTGTAGTAGTTCACTCCTATGAAATCAAATGATCCTTTAACCATCAATGACTGCTCCCTCGAAAACTCCGGCAATCGATCGCCGACGTTCTTCACCATTGCAGCAGGGTATGATCCAAAATTTAATGGCTCCATAAACCTTCGATGATGGTATGATCCAAGATTTTGACGTATTCATTGGATAGTTTAAAAGAAAAGTATGGAGTTACATAACTAAAAACTAAGTTTATATAATATCAACGCGCTCTCTAAAAATCTTAGACTACTAAATAAAAATCACATGGTTCCTTCTAGGCTAGAAATATGGATAATGCATAAGCCCAACAATATCATACACTAAACTTCCATTTTTATTTAGAAGGATAGACAATATATTAGGTAGCGTTTGTTTTGAGGTACTGAGACAGAGACTGAGAGAGTGAGACTCAGTATTATGTTTGTTGATTTAGAGACTCATACTAAAATTTCTGTCTCTCTCTCCAAAATTTCAGTATTTCAGTACCCAAAAAAGTGGAGACACAGGGGACTAAAATTTGTAGAGATGAAGACTGAAATTTTAATAATATTTTATATATAAAATACCCTCTTTTCAATTAATTAATTCCAATTTTATCTTTTGTACAAATTAAATTAGAGTTTCATTCTTATTTCAATTTCTGTCTCCCATCTTGCACTAAGTAGAATACTGAAATTTATTTCAATCTCTGTTTCTTAGTCTCTGTCTCTCGGCCTCAATCTTTCTATCTCTATCTCTCCACCAAACGCTACCTTACAAATCATTTCTTTAGAAAGTTATAGTTAGAGAGTAGAAAAAACATGGATGTTTTTTATATTTTATGCATCAAACCTCTTGCTAATTAATTTGCATATGGTGTCCTGTCAATTATTCAATGAGAGTGAACTGACAATTTGTGAGGGACAAATTCACTTATCACAATTTGCCCTGATCAATTCTTTTTTAAAAAAAAATAAAAAAAAAATACAACTTGTCCGGTTGTCCCAACAAATTTCTTTTAAATTTTTTTTGAAAAAAAATATTATTTTTAATTCTTTTTATGAAAAATAGGGCGAATTATTATTTTTTAAATTAAAATAAAAAATTATAATTCGCTTTTGACAAATTAATTTTTTTAGAAATTAACAAAAAAAATTGTAATTCACTAAATTATTATTTTTTAAACCCTAAACCCTAAACTGTAATTCACTCCGAAATTTTGTTAATTTTGAATTTGTCCTGTATTTGTAAAAACACAAATAAATCCCAAATTTTCTCATATTGATTACATATAAACATTTTTTAGCCTCAAACCTCTGGAATGAATTAAACTAATAAAGTGAAATAAAGGGAGAATAAATAGGGAAAATTACCAATCATAGGAGAAAGCAAGGGCTCTTGAGGCTGCATCTTTGTCTGCCTTGGACTGGGAAAGAGGTATCACCCATGCTGAATTCAATGATATCCCAATTTGCCCTTTTTGAGAACTCTACACAAAACAAACCCAATTAGATTAGCAACTTGTTTTCATGTCATTAAGTGGATAGAAAAATACATTTTTTAATAAAATTTATATTTTTTATGTGTTTAATAATTTTTTAAATAACTCAAAAAAAATTTCTTAAAAGTTCATCCGAACAAATCGTAGATATATATCTATCCCATTTTAATATTTTATTAACTAATCAGTTGATAAATTTAGCTTCGATACAAGAACTCCTAATCAGTAAGGCATTAAAAATAAAGTAAATTACAATCACTTTTTCTGAAATTTAATAAAATCATATATTAATATAATAATATAACAATAATCACTC
>NC_029792.2:120931744-120936017 GCF_000816755.2 Arachis ipaensis
TCAACAAACAAAAGTTTTAAAAACCCAAAAATTAAAAAAATTAATATATGAAATTTAAAAAGCTACACATCTAAACTTCATGTTGTTTGTTTATTGACTACTTTTTATTATTTCTTTAGATCTTTTCCATATAAATTTCAGCAAACATCAAATCTTAATGTGGTGTGTATAATTTGCCTTTAGAAATAAAATTTAATTTTTGAGATTTTCTATCTATCAGTATAAAATAATTTTACACGTATATTTAATCACCTAACATTACATCAATAAAAAAAATAGGTTTAATTACTCTGTTGGTCCCTATAGTTTCGTGAAATTTTCAATTAGGTCCCTATACTTTTTTCTTTTTAATTGAGTCCCTACATTAAATTTTTTTTCAATTAAGTCATTTTTAGTAATAATTGGTTTAATTTTACAGGGACCTAACTAAAAAAAGAATTGGTATAGGGACCTAAATAAAAGGAAAAAAAATGTAGGGACCCAATTAAAAAAATTGGTGCAAAGACTCAATTAAAAGGAAAAAAAGCGTAGGGACCTAATTAAAAATTTCGCAAAACTATAAATACCAACAGAGTAATTAAACCTAAAAAATACTATTTTTTATATTAATCGTATAAATAATCATAAAAAATAACGAATGTAGTTACAACGTCGGTATGTCAAATTAAATTCTTAAAAATATAATTTATATCATAATTATTAACCTGGTAGTTGTCCATATAAAGTCTTGCAGCAGCAGCATGAGCAAGAATTTGGTGATGAGTGACAAGGTAAGGCTCAGTAGTAGAATTTCCGAAAGCACAGTTATTGATGGAGCATCTTCCAGGGGCAAATATACCATATCCATAGCCATTTGTGGTGTATGTAAGTGGTTCATTTAAAGTAATCCAATGCTTTACTCTGTCACCAAATTCTCTGTAGCATAACTCTGCATAGTCTGCAAAATCCTTCCTGTTGACACATTTTAATACCATTTGAAAGAAAAATTAAGAAAGTTTATATCATCTAATAATTATCATAAGAAAAAGTGCTTGTTTAGTGCCATTAAATTATTAGAAAAAAATTTTAATAAATTTTTTTATTTTTTAGTATGTTTAGCAAAATTTTAAGTAAAAATAAAAGTATTAGAAAAAAATGTTTTTTTAGTTATAATTTGTATTTTCTTAAAAAAATTATCTAAAAAAAAGATTTTTTAACATAATAAATAACAAAAAAATATTTTTATATTATTGTATTAAAAAATAATTACTAAATAAAAAGATATTTTTACATGAGATATCTAAACATGAAATTACTTTAGGATTTAAGTTAAAGATTTATAATTTACGAACTATAATTTAAGATAAACAAAATAATTTTATAAATATTAGCTGATGTTAGTAGAAAAAAATTCGTTATCTAGCATTCTCTTATCGTAATCATCATCACAACAATGGTAAATCCAACCGATAAAAATTTCAGATTTAGATAAATGAAGAGACTTTTTGGTCATTGAAGATAAAATCCACTTGCACTTGTATTCTAAAATAAATTTTAAATATGTAATAATGTAAGCACTTTTAGTTTTTGATAACTAATAATAAAATAAACTAAACTGATATAATCTTTTTTTTTTGGTGACTAAAAGTAAATTAATATAAGAGGAATGCTAGGGGGCCAGCAATTTTGGTATTCTGTAACTATAAATTGGCCATCAATAGTGTTTTTAATGGTCTGAGATTACATCTAATGGTGGGAGATCACTCACTTTTGTTTTGATGGTTAAGTGCTGGCCAGAAAACACAAAAGTTGCTGGCCCCTAGACTTTTCCTTAATATAATCTGTATGTACATTTGTAATGTTTAAAGAACAAATTTGCTTGTTCTTATGTTTTAAAATTAGAACTTACACGGCATAAAATTTAGAGATAAAATGCAAGTAATCTCATTCTCTTAAATGTTTGAACGGAAAATTGCTTACACTATATTGGGACTCAAGAAACCACCATATTCATCTTCAAGGGCTTGAGGCAAATCCCAGTGAAATAGAGTTACAAAGGGTTTCAAACCTTAAATAGGCAAAAAATTTTGATTTGTTAGTTGGAAGAAATTAATTAAGGTTAAATTAGATAGTTGGTTCTTACAATTTCAGTGAAATTGTAAATTGGTCCTTACACTTTAAAAGTTTGTAATTAGATCCCTAAAGAGAATTAAAATTTATAATTTAGTCACTGTCAGTCAAAAAGTATTGATTTAATATAATATTTTTAGAATATGCTGAGAATATTCTGTTAAAATAGAGAATATACTGAGAATATTTTATTAAATCAAACACTTTTTGAACGACGAGGACTAAATTACAAATTTTAATTATTTTTAGGGATCAAATTACAAACTTTTAAAATATAGAGACCAATTTATAATTTTATTAAAAGTATAGGGATTAACTGTGTAATTTAACCATTAATTAATATACTTGGTTAGATATGCATGCTGGATAGAAAGAAAGAAAGAAAGAAAGAAAGCAAAAGACCATTGGCTAGAAGTTCGTTGATGAGATTGTTGTAATATGTTATGCCTTCTCTGTTCACACCTCTCTTTAGGTTTCCACCTAAACAAAGTACATGACCAATTTTATATCATATTTATAATTTACAACAATTCAAGGGTCATAAACATATAGTATTGAACATATATATTAAGAATAATTGGTTATAATAGTTTCTCAAACTTTGCCAATTAGTCAAACTAATCTTCTAAATTTTCACTCAATCGAATTAGTGTCCACATTTTTCAACATCAATAATTTTTTTGTCTGAGTTGTAGTAGTTTCAATGCCTCACCAAACATTTTTGTGGCTTGCGATTCTTAAATCATCATTTTATTGATTTGTTGCTTTTGTTTGTTCTGTAATTTTTTTTCCATGTTTCTCATCAATACACTCACTTTAAGAAGAGACTATTGTTTTTGTTCATAATAATATTACGGAATTATAATTTTTTTAAAACTGCCAGGCTTATTCTTAGCATGATAGATTATTGTAAAAAAAAACTACAGATTCAAAAGACCACTTTTATAGAAAGATTATACGACAAAAGTTTCTATCAATAAAAAAGATCAGACTCTCGTAAACTAAAAAAGAAAATCAACTGATAAGTTTTTTTAGTTATTATTTTTTATATAAGAATCTTATTGACTTATTAATTTCCGCTGGAAAATAACAAAGAGAATAGCCAACTAGAATTAAATAGTTGAAAAATAGGAGATTTGTTATTAAAAGAGAAAAGGACAAATAGGTCCCTAACCTTTTGTCCTGCGGACATTTTCATCCCTGACTATTGAAAAATACTTTTAAATTTCTGACGTCGTAAAAAGTTGGACGGATTAGTCCCTCCATCCAAATACCTCCGTTAGACCCAATGGAAGGTGCTTGTCACGCGTCACGCATACACGTCGCGCTTGGCAGACTTCTTTCTCGTCCGACGGAAAGTGCTTATCACGCGTACGGAGTAGAAAGAGTAGAAAGAGATAGAGAACGACAAAGAAAGGAGTGAGAAAGATAGAAAAAAAGAGAGAGAGGGAAGAAACTCATTAATCTTAGGGAGAAAGATTTCATTTTAATTATAACAATGAATTGAAAGAGTATTCTATCGGATACATTTTAGTTGTCAAATTAGTAATATAAATTTATAATTATAAATAGAGTAGGAAGGATAGAGAGAAATAGAAAAAGAAAAAGAGAGAAGGAGGGAGAGAGATAGAGAAGAAGAAGGAGAATGGAAGTTTGTTAATTTTTGAAAAAATTCATCCTAATTATAATAAAAGTGTGTCATAGGACACATTTTAGTTGTCAAATTAATAATATAATTTTTTTTTGAAAAAAACAAGAAAACAACAAAATAACACCTGTAATAATAGATAATAGATTGAAAAATGTATTTTTCCACTTCTTACATTTCATTGGTTTTCTTATTCCCTTTCATTTTAATTAATTTTCGTGATTCAAGTAGGGAAAAAAGAAAACTATATTTTGAAGAATTAAAAAAAATGTAGTTTTGTGAGGATTTTAAATTTATTTTTAAAGTGTATTGAAGATTTGCGATATTTTAAAATCTTACAATAGATTTAAAATAAAGTCATAATTTGTCAGAGTTTAAGACTATAATGAGTAAAAATTAATAGAGCATGGATAAAACAATTGAGTAGAGATAATAAAAGCAATCAATTTTAAAAAGTTTTAGAAGATTAATTTGATTAAGTAAATTTAAAAGATAAATTTTTATTAACAAAAACTA
>NC_029792.2:120936133-120936554 GCF_000816755.2 Arachis ipaensis
TAAAATTTGAAAGATAATTAAACAATTTACTCTATATGTTAGTCATATACATATTCATTTAACAATTATATATATTTATTCAGACATAAAAACTACCATCATTTATTTGTAAATGTGTATTTTACTATTGTATAATATTGTCTTTATTTAGATCCAGACAAGTCATTTAACATTTTATCTTTTCTCTTTAATAATTTTCTCACTATATTTTTCCTTTGAATTCAATAAGGGAATTAATGATTTTCAACAACAAAAAATTTCAAAGCTTAATTATTCAATTTCATCAAATTTTTAATTAGCTCTTATATCAAATAATAAAAATTTTCAATTAGATCTTTGTTGATTATTTTTTATTAAAAGTTATGAAATATTTTTAGAATATTCATTTTCGTGTTTGATGTAAAATAATTTATAGAATATT
>NC_029792.2:120936574-120937191 GCF_000816755.2 Arachis ipaensis
TGGAAGTTAAACATTTAATAAAATTATAAAGACTAATAAAATAAGTAAACAAAATTTTAAATATAATTATTATTTAGACAACAAGATATAGATTATTTCAAGAGAAAGAAATTAAATGATATAAAAGTTTGATGATAAGATAAAATTATTTTATAATATTACTTCATGGAAATTCTTTGTTTTTCTCCTTTTTTATTTTTATCTTAATAAGATGTGGAGCAAAATAATAAACGAAGATGAAAAATTCCTCCTCACCAGGTAGAACCCTAGACCATGAGATGGAGAATCTGTATGCATCAAATCCAATGTCTTTCATTATACCAACATCTTCCTACCAATACCAAGTTATTTGCTTAAACACTTGAGAGGATAGTGCCCATTAAGCCTCATTTTTAATATAAATAAAAAAAATAAATTACATAAATAAAATAATTTCAATTTAAAATTATACATATATTCTAAATTAGAATTGGTTATACGATCTATTTTAAATAACTTTATATAACTTGATTTACTACTTGTATACGTATATAATAAATCGAATCAACACATAAATAACATAAATCAAATTAATTTAATTCAATTTATATAAAAATATTAAAAAAATAATATCTAAC
>NC_029792.2:120937403-120939356 GCF_000816755.2 Arachis ipaensis
AATATATAGGATACTCTTAATAATACAAAGAATAAATTTGATAAAATGATTTTTTTTTTAAATTAATGGATGGTGATTGATAATCACCATTATTGTTAAGGTAAAATTAATTAAGTAATCCAAGCTTAACAATACTCGATTCATATATAGTCCATCTCTCATTTTTTTTTCCGAATAAATTATAATAGGATTAAAAAATATTTAATTATTTATTTACCTGGATATCTTTGAGTAAAGGTATCCCATATACTTGGTCCTCTGCCCCCTTCATTTGCTGCACCTTCATACTTAATTTACACGTCATCAAATCACATAATAAGTCACATGAAAAATTAAATAGATAATAATTAAGTGACTCAAAATTATTTGTTACTTTTCCACCAAAAAAAAATGTATATTAGCAATATAATAGCTAATCAAAACATAAACCTGGTACGAAGAGGAGGCTGTCCCAAATAAGAAATGATCTGGAAAATTAGAACGGTTAAGAGAATCCACTAATTCAACAAGCACAACAAGAAACATTATGAGAGAAATAAACCCTTTCTTATTTTGTCTCATGATTTCAATTAATCTCTATAATGACTCTTGACATGAATTTTTTGTAAAACGATCCACCATTATATAGGCCAGGCAACCAAATCATCACATTATTTTATATATAATAATAATAATAATAATTTACAATAAATGATTTAATCATAATAAATAAAGAAGCTCCAACTTCTATATAATCTATATATATCTTGTAAGGTCCAATTAGTAGAGGGAAAAATTAAAGATTGGAACTAGCTAAGCTACCATGTATCTATTTCACTTGGTCTTTTGTCATGTTCTTTCTTCTCATTTGTGTGTTTAGGTGGACAAGCTTGCTTTGAAAGGCCATATGCTGTAAAACAGTTTTTCATTGATCTCAAAAGGTTATATAAATACGAATAATATTCTAAATTAGTTTTCAAAAAATTTTAATTAAATTTGAAATATTTTATATTTTTAAAGATTTGTTATGTGAAGATGAAATTAAGATGTGAATATATGTTATATTAAATAATTTATTTAGATATATCAAATGAGTAATGTTATATAGCTAGCTATCAGGGACAGACTTAGGGGGCGAGTGGAGGCTTCGGTCTCCCCAACTTTTTTTAAAAAAAATTAATAGTAATAAGTTATTAAGTATGATTTAATTTTTTAAAAATGTATTTAGTATTTAGTTTAATATAAATAAAAGTTTAGTCCAATCTAAATATTAATAATTTTTAATATCTAAAAAATAAATAACAATATTAAAAAAATCTGAAAAAGATATTATTTTTTAATTAAACAAAATTTTTCAAATCCCATAAAGTGGTTTCTTTTTCTTCTTTGTGATTGTCCTTCTTGATTCATTTGGTATTAATTCTCGTTGTTTCAATTGTTACAACTGAGAGATCTTTTTCAGCTATGAATATTGTGAAGAATAACCCAAAAACAAGATGAAAGGTGAATTTTTTGCTAATTGTCTTTTAATTATATTGAAAAGAAAATTGCTAAAAATTTTGACACAGATTCTATTATCAATAAATTTTATGATACGAAGAATCGACCACTTCGTTAGTAAAAAGTACATACATTTTTTGTACTTTAAAATATATTCTCTATCGGTATATTTTTGTAATACATCTTACATTATATATTTTTTTGCATAATTTTTCAATATTATATATGTTATTGGCCCACCATAATAATATTTCTGGATCCGCTAGCTATTATTTTTAGCTAGTACTTCGCCAATAATAATTTGCACTTATATTTACAAAAAATTTGAACACAAAAAATATATAATTTGTACTTATATTTACTAAAATTTTATACACATAAATCAAAATAATTTATAATTTATACTCACATTTTTTAGAATTTAATTTATACATATAAATTAATAAAATTTATTTATTAAAAATAATTTAATAT
>NC_029792.2:120939616-120955133 GCF_000816755.2 Arachis ipaensis
CTTAAATTCGATTTAGGGAAGGATACCGAATCACACAAATAATAGACAATAAGAAATTAAAAGGGGTTGTTGACTACTTGTTGTCTTTACAAGAATGGTAAAGGTACAAATTTCATTTAGAAATAATTTTAAGGTGAATGCTACCCAACCCCCTCTAAAATAATATGTAAGTTACCTTTTATTATGTGTCACATTATAATTGGTCCTTATTTTAACTATAGTTGGGGTGCCAACGTCATCGCCATCTACTGCCTTTCCACACAACCTCTCTTCCCAGTATAGTCAGCGTCTCTTTTTGTCATGGATCACTTCTTACCCACATAATTGATGGTTAATTTGGTTATTAAATTTTTTTATTAAAAAAATATATCTTTATTTAATTACGTGATGGAACATATATTTATATGTAAAATATAATTAAATAATAAAGTACGAATAAATTAAAAATTAAAAGAATAAAAATATTATAAAAAATACTTGTAAGAAAGTTAGATTTTATCATTTTAAATTTGTGTTATTAATTTTAACAATTTATTTTTTTTAAAAATAATTTATGTGTGATCCATGGCAAAAAGAGGCGCTGGCTATATTGGGAAGAGAGGTTGTGTGGGAGAACAGTAGATGACGATGACGTTGGCGCCCCAACTATGATTAAGATAAGGACCAATTACAATGTGACACATAATGAAGGGTAACTTACATGTTATTTTAGAGAAGTTGGGTAACATTCACCTAATTTTAAATCAAATTAAATTTAAAGATCAATACAGAAATAAAACCTATATTATGTGACCCTCCCTGGTCCATGATGACAATGTAGAAGAAAAGTTAATATTCTCTCACATCTACATCTCTTTTCTACACTTACACTATATCATATCACCAAATAATATATTTTAAATTTTATTATCTTTGTACGTAACTGTGATAATTCATGTGTTAATAATTCATGCCTCATTTATTTATTAGCTATGTTTAATAATTTAAATAAGATCTACATTTTATTAGTATTAAATGGGGAATAAGAGACTACAATATTTACATTATACATATAAAAGAATAAATCATTTTTTTATTACAAAAAGATATCTAATGATGGAAAAATAAATTTAATATTAGTTAAAAATTAGATTCGTTCGACAAAATTATATCTATTTGGTAGAATTACTAGAGAATAATTTTGTTGAATGATTTAATATTTAGTTAGTATTAAATTAATTTATATTTTTTATGATTATATTTGTTTAACAATTTTATATTTATATGTTAAAAATCTTAATTTATTCTATACGTAATATATTTTTATTTTCAATATTAGAATATAAAAAAAAGAGAAAGGTATATATATTGTCTATTGTGAAAAAATTTAAAATTAGTTATTAGACTTAGAGAATCAAGACAATATATTCTAATTTCGTGATTTTTATTAGTTCCATACAAAAGACATAAATTTATAATATTTGACCTTTAAATTGTTCTAATTATAAAAAGACTGATTGGATGTGCTAAAACACTAATAATTTTTGGACATTATTAATTAGAAACCAATTGTATTTTTTTTAATTAAATTTTTGAATGCCTTTTTTATAATAAAATTTTTTAATTATATTAAAAATTATAAACTTTAATTTTTTAACAAACTAAAATATCTTTATAATTAATGTTCAAGAAAACAAAACAATAAAAAATGGCTATAAGTCTAACAATAAATCTCTGCAAATACCTTCCTGTTGGAGGGAAATTACCATCTTATCTGATTCTGGAGCCATTAATTTATTAGTTGACCAAAAATGAACAAAACCATTAAATTACTTGTAAATTGATGCTATTCCTATTTGGTACAAGAGTAATCAATGAAAATCGTATAAATGAGAGAATGACCAATCAAGAAAGACTTGACTGTGGATGGGGAGAGAAAAATAAGGAGTGAGCAAAATCTATGGATAGCCTTGTAATATGATTAAAAAAAAAAACTAAATTTTAAACTATAAATCTTAATATAACATTAATATTCCTCTCTGAATTGTGAATTTAGTTATACTACTATTTACGTGTACCACAATTTAAACAGTTTCTATAAATTGAACAGGATGGTTGTGAAACAATAAATGAACATGTAAATTAAACTCTCATATTCTCGTTATTAAACATGTTATTTTAACTCATTTAATTAATTACAAAATTAATTTTATATTCAATAAATAAACAATATGTTTTAAATTTATTAAATAAATAAATTTATTTATGTTGTAATTTCATATATACATATATAAGATAATATACTATTAATAATATTTATTTTTAACAATGAAAATTGAAAAGAACCTGAAGGGCAAGGCTTCTCCAAAAGCGCGTAGATTCCAACGGCCACAGTGGCGTGTAGAGTCTGTGAATGAAATATAATTTGTATTTTAGTTGGTAATATTAAATGATATATAATTTGATAATTTGATATGGTGAAAACTCAGATGAAGTCGACTTTAAGTGAAGTTGATATTTGATAGCCGTTAGATGAAAATTTATTCAAATAAGTCAAATAATCTAACGACTCTCAGATATCAACTGCACTTAAGTTTTCACCATTTGATATAGCTAGGTTTTTTTTCTCCTCCTTTCACCACCTCATCCTCTCTTTCTCAAGTAGCTCAGATTTAAATATTAATTTTTAATTAAAAAAATAATAAAGAATCTTATAATAAAGTTGCTGGTTTTTTTATTTCCATTAACACAAACAAAAAAAAAGAAAGAAGAAAACCAGCGACAAATAATATTTGAAGGTAATAGTTGAAGACTTGAAGATACCTCTTTTTGACTAACGCATCAAGTTGCATTCATAATTTGAAGTAATCGTACAACTCCAACTCACTTTAAATCACGCTTTCATAAACAGAAAAAGAAAAAAGAATGGAGTAAGTATGATGTTGAGACTTATGTAGTAAAGTGATGTGATGGATTTAATTTCAGCATTCTCCATTTCATAAACATACATTCCGGCAAATCACACCTTTACCTTTCTTTCCTAACAGAATGAGTCCCTCCTACTCCCTTTCTTTACCTTTCTTTCATAATCGACAGAGATCGTACCTCATTCTCAGCGCCCCTTACCGTCTCGGGCTATTTCGCCCTTAGCTGTTGCTGAAGGGCCTGCCTTCGAGCAGCAAGCCGGGCCTCTGTCGGGCCCGCTCTTGGTCACGAGCCGAATCCATTGAGCGGTGAGTTTACTCTCTTCATCACTCTTGCTTCTTTCACACTCTTAGCAACCATGTCTTTGCTCTCAGATCTCATCTCCGAATCCCACACCGGCACCCAGAAGATCATTGCTGAATACATATGGTTCGCTTTTTTCATTTTCTTCTTCTTGCTTGATTTTATGGGATCAAACATCATTCATCCTACACATAAAAACCAGAGACTTTCCCTTTTACTTCTTTAATGCTTTTCATGTGGTGGAAAACAGGATTGGTGTGGATCTGCCTTCGACATCAGAAGCAAAGCAAGGGTAATCTTTTTAGTTTCAATTTTGTGTTGCTTAAGTGTGAAAAGCTATCAATTTTCATGGTGATTCTTTTGATTTCTGAAAATTGACCTTAATTTCTTTTTCTGTTTCAATAAAAACACAGATCCTTCAAAACATATAAAAGTTGGAAAATAAAACTATACCCTATTGAATTCTACTCATTTAAAGGCTGGGACAACCAATGATATATAACTCTATTCTTCCCCTTTCCCTTCTATTCAATTAATGACAACTCCAATCCTAAAATATACAGACAGGAGACAAGATAGAAGAAAAGTTGTCTTTGTTTTTGTTCCTACTGTCCCTAGTCTTTTGGTGGACAGAGAATTGGGAATATTTTGTCCCACACCTGAGACGTTTTGTTTATTTATATGTTTGTCTCCTTTTCCAAACAGATTTATGTTTCTTGGTGTTTTTGTGTTTTTATCCTAAGAGAGTTATCTAATGGGCCCTAAGTAGATACTTGAGCCATCTCCCTAGGGGCACCACTTGAAAATAATAGTGAAATTTGTTTGTCATGTTGCTCATGCATTTTGTTAAGTATGCACTCACTTATCTATTTTATAATATGCATATATGCTTTTCACTTTTTGATGTCTAAATTTTACAGTCTATTTATATTTATGATTTCTTTGTCAGAATGTGCTCCGCCATGTACTCTTTTAATGTCTGCTCATGTTCTATGGCAATACTATTGTCAGTTTGTGAATGATGTTTTGGTTCCCTTCACCTTTCCTTTTCTCTTTACATCAATTCTTCAAGCATGTTCGATAAGCATGAATTATTTGTCTTGAAAAATTTCATCATTTTACCTTTATTTCTGCTGTGTCTTGAATTCTCCTCATGTTCTGCAGCTTGCAAAGAAGCTCCATCCGGACACAAACAAAGATGATCCTGAAGCTGAAAAGAAGTTTCAATGGCATATGAGGTTTACCTTTTTTTTTTTTTAAATTTCTTGTTACCATCCTGACTACAGAGTTTTTGATCACATGACTAATGAAATGAGAACTAATTTCCTGACCTTTGCTTCCCTTCTTTTGGCAATTCGTTAGGTTTTGAAGGATGAAGAGAAGCGTCAACAGTATGATGAGGTATTACCTCTTTCCAGATATCTCTTTTGGCTCCTTTGAACTTTTTTGAATCATATACCGTATTGGGAAAAACTGTAGGATATATTATTGATTTTTGTTGAGTAATAACAGTATTAGTATTACAAAGAAATACTGGGGTGTTCTGTGGTGCACAAGAAGCTCATGTATTGATGTATAGATATTTGACAAAACAGATGGTTGGGATGGTGGGGAAACAATTCACATGTTTCTTTTCAGAGTATTGTTATTGTCTCTTATTTATATGCTTTAACTCTCATTATGTAGGTTGGTCATGATGCTTATGTAAACCAACAAAGCACTGGTTTTGGAGATAGCAGTGGATTTAATCCGTTTGAGCAGATATTCCGTGATCATGTAATTCGTTATTAGTTTGTCCCCTCATTTTAACCAATCATTAAAGAAATATAAATATCTCTGAATTATTTATATACCCCATGTTTGATATCTAATTTGGTTTCGTTTAATTCTCTTGCGATTTCTTCAATGATGACTTGTGATCAGGATTTTGTCAAGAACTTTTTTCATCAGAATATTGGTGGAGAGGATGTCAAGGTTCTGTTTTTCTTCATATTTGGATGTCTTTATTATATGCTAAGGAATTTCTTGAGGAAATGCGTCCAAATGTGTTTTTTTTATTATTTTATTTTTTACTTTTTATTCAGACTTTTGTGGAATTATCATTTATGGAAGCCGTCATGGGATGTACCTAAACTATTACATATGAAACAGATGTGCGTTGCCAAACTTGTGGTATGTGCATCAACACACTAATTTTTATACAGGATTTTTTTCCCCTTGTAACCACTTTATTCACCACCATAGTTTGTAAAGCTAGTGCACTTGTCACAGATTCTCTCAACATTTGCAGGTGGGAGTGGTATTCCTCCTGGTACAAAACCTGAAACCTGTAAACGCTGTAAAGGGATAGGAATGGTATGTACCATTTTGAAATTTGAATTTAACTTTCTTCAATCATGTTATAAGTTTAAATAATTTCCTGTTAAACCGATTGTTTCGATATGCATGTCCAGACATATGTACAAGCTGGCATATTTAGGATGGAGAATACATGTGGTACATGTAAGGGAATGGGCAAAATTGTAAAGGTATGATGTAAACAATGTGTTTAGATCAATTCTATTACTTTTAGTACATTGTAGTATCTAAGGGTTCAGATATGATGTACTTAGCTGTGATTCATGTAACTTGCTTATAGTTGATCTTATTTTCTTATAGTTCCTCCTTAATTTTATTAATAAATCATGTGATGAATCACACTAAGTTTACCACATGCTGCATTAGTTGTTTTCTGGAAAAATTATTAAAATCTTGTTTTCATATTGGCATCAGAATTTCTGCAAGTCATGCAAAGGTGCAAAAGTAATTAAAGGAACAAAGTCTGTCAAATTGGATATTGCACCTGGTAAGCATTATTGTTTGGAAGTTTTGGATTTAGTTAAGTAAATCCTGTTCCTTTGGCATACAAAGTTACAATGTCAAATGAAAAAGCTTCTCTCATTCTTGGGATTCTCCTCTTAATTGTTCTAGCCACTTGTATTATAGTCCCACTGTCTACTGAGCTTCATAATTTATAGTCAATTACCTATCAATGTATGTCACTCTACCTCTTATTCTATTTCTATCTAGATAATTTTTTGAAGTTTATCCGAATGCATGATTGTTAATATATATATTTATAGGAAGGATGAAAGATCACTCCATTGCATATTACTTCATGCTGTTCAGCTTAAATTGTGTGAAGAGATCAAAGCCATTATATGAGATAATATTAAAATTAACATATACACAGAAAAGTAACTATTAATTTTTAGCAAAGTTTAAAAATTTAGAACATAGTTTGGAATAATCTGAATAAATGTGGATTTTATCATGCCTTTCTATTAAAATCAAGTTTGCCATAGATGCTGGTAAATGGACAGTCGTGAGTAGATGCTATTCACGATGCAATGATGCATTTCATTCTTGTTGATTCATTTTCCTTAGTTCTTATATGAAAAGGTGAAGGTTCTACATATTTATACATTTGCAGGGATGGACAACAATGAAACCCTAAAAATATGTAGAAGTGGTGGTGTAGATCCTGATGGGGATCACCCTGGTGATCTTTATGTTACTCTCAAGGTAAAAGACTTATTCTCTTAAGGGGTTTTTTGTGAGTTGGGAGTTTGGAGGGAAGGGAAGGGAAATGGAGGGCTTGCGGTGTAAAATTTACAAGCCTTCCCTTTTCCTCCGTTCCCTTCCAAAACTCAACTCAGAACTTAAATGGCTTGAAGAACAGTGTTCTTTTCCTTTAAGCTTTAATATCTCTTTATAAAGCCAATATTTTTTTCTCTCTTTTACTACTTGCAGGTCCGAGAAGATCCTGTCTTTCGTCGAGAAGGATCCGATATTCATGTAAAATGCTGTTTTAAGTATTACTCAGGTAATGCGCCTTAAAATACAAATGCGGTGCCGATTTCTGGTTGAGGTTTTGCATCAATTAACTTATGCGTGTATTTAAGTAGTGGCTTAAGTTTGAAGTAAATGGGGAGCAAATTGGTTGGTTCTTCAGTTTACAAAATTTTTGAATAAGATGCCCCTTTCTAATATGCTTTTCTTCTATTATTTTTTTTTCTCTTGGATGATTTTGTTTTTCTCCTCCGTAGACATGTTATATTTTAGGATCAGGTGTAATGGTTTGTTCACCTATCAGGTTGCAGGGAATATATTTTCACCTAATTGTGATCCATTTTAGGAACTATCAATTAAGATTTCCATAATACGGATTTATTTATTTATTTATTATTATCATTATTATTTTGTGAGAGGAATTAATTTAATTTGTAACTATCAGGGAGCATTCATTGACTGACATATTTTGTGATTTTAATATGTGAAATATGGTTTGCTTCCTTTACAAAAGTGATCAATTGGTTCTGTATTAGATTATTTTCTCCCAACGCTATTACAGCAAAGAATAACATTTGTGTTCTTGAAGAAGGGCATAATAAACTGTTGTGCTTCAAATTTCATCTGTATTTTTCCACTGAATGCTAGACTTGAGTCCCTGATGCTCAACCATAAGTGTGTTGCCCTTGTATATGTTTGGAGGTTTTAGAGATAAGGGAATAGAAACAAAGGGATGGGAAAAGGTCAGCTTCCCTGTGCTTGAATTTTGATAAGGAAATAATGTGAAATTTTTTAGAGTTAAGTATCAAAGATCTACATAACCTTTATAGGAAGTTTCATTTTTTGGATTAAAATAGGAAATGGCTAGACTTTAGAATTATTTTTCCATAGGCAATCTCCAATTTTCTGGGAACAAGGTGCCTGAACAAAGATAAAAGGGGAATGATCCTTGCCACAGTCCGTTTTCTTCAATATTTTTATAAGAGGAATGCTAGGGGGCCAGCAATTTTTGTGATTTGTAGCCATCAAATAGCCATCAATGATGGTTTTAATGGTGTAAGATTGGTGTGAGATTTCATCCAATGGCTCACTTTTCTTTGCTGGTTACATGCTGGCCAGAATTTAACAAAGTTGCTGTCCCCCTAGACTTTTTCTTTTTATAAACTCACCATTCCCCATATAAAGGATAGTTTCCCTTCCCTTGCCTTTTCTGCCAATCTGAGGTTTGCATTTGTGCACCCCTTTTCTTCCCCTTCTTTCTTCTGCAGAAAATAGGCAAGGAATGCTTATTTTATGACGGCCCGCTAAGCCACATAATCTAGAAAGTCCATTGTGTGACAAATTCATACGTAATTATATTCCTAAGATGACAAACGTTGTCTGTTTGATCAACTTGAAAACTTGTTGATTTTCAATACAAACAAGCATACATAAAATCATTTTTATATTGTTCCTTTGCTAGTTTCAGTATTAAATATAGCTGCTACTAAATCTGAGCTTGGACTTGTGCTTCAAGATTCTATTTGATAGTGGGAAGGACCCTGTTTTGGGGAAGAGAAATGACCCAAAGGAAATGTAGATATGTGATTGTTTCTTTGATATTTATAGAAATCATGAAATGGCTATTAACAAAAAAATTCAGAAGAAATAATCACAAATTCTTTGGTTTATATCTTTGTGAATGCAGATTGGTCTTCAAGGTGAAGACTTGGTCTGGAACCCACAATCAAACTTACCCTCAGAATCAGGAAGCTCTGGTAAAACCTTTAGATTAGGGCAGTAGTCTAGATTCAGACGTCTAAGCCCCGGGAGTTCATTGATATTTATTGGAACCTTTACAAAATTGTTACGTGATAAATCCAAATCCGTCAAAGACACTAGGTTGCCAAGGTTGAAAGACCACGACTCTTGAGATGTGACAAAACACCCCGCTAATCCCAGAGTATCCAATGAGGTCAGACTAGACAGAGAATGCAAAGACTGAACCACATTTGGGCAGAAAGAAAGATTCAAATTTTGGGTCTTTCTTTCTGCCCAAATGTGGTTCAGTCTTTGCATTCTCTGTCTAGTCTGACCTCATTGGATACTCTGGGATTAGCGGGGTGTTTTGTCACATCTCAAGAGTCGTGGTCTTTCAACCTTGGCAACCTAGTGTCTTTGACGGATTTGGATTTATCACGTAACAATTTTGTAAAGGTTCCAATAAATATCAATGAACTCCCGGGGCTTAGACGTCTGAATCTAGACTACTGCCCTAATCTAAAGGTTTTACCAGAGCTTCCGTCAAGTATGACAGTTATATGCACATGGTTGTGAATCACTGGATACATTGCCTTCGAATGTGTGTTGTGGCATTGCACCATCAGCTATCCATGATTCTGATGGGCTCTTGCAAAAGTGGGTCGCACAGAATGAAGGGGAGGAAATTCGGAAATGGATCCTCTCAATCTTTTAACTGCGGCGCATGGAACTAAAAATTCTCAGCATTTCATCCTTTGCTTGAGGTAATGAGTGGTTGAGTGAAAGCTTATATATATATTAAAGCAGCCCGCTACACAAGCATCTTACGAAACAAAGGGTGTAATGTGACAGCTTAACCTGATAATTGCATTAGTGGTTGATACCACACCACAGTTTGAACCTTTGACATAGGAGACAACTCAATAGTTGCTCCAAAGCTTTTCTCCATATATATTACATTGACAGAGTTAAGTTTTTTTTCTTATATTATTTTTTGTATGTGATTTGCAAAGCTTGTTTATGCTGTGGATAGGATGTGGCTAGTAGAGTTATTGCAGAGGGGCTGCTGCCAGAGCAAACACCGGTCTCCAACGTTATGACATGCACTCCTATATTTGTCACTTCTGATACACTCGCCATCGAAGCTCTTCAGAAGATGGTCCAAGGTTAGTCCCTTATAGTTTCTTTATCCTTAGTATTGGGCGTTAGACAATGGTTTAAAGTTCCAGAGGAAGTTGCTAGAAATTAGAAAATGCTACTGATGCCTACCACAATTTCTGTTACTGGCTTAGCTGCTGACATTCAAAGCCATATTTAAGTTTCCAAAACTAGGATAATCTTTGTGGTGGTTTTGGCTTTTTGCTGTTCCTAGAATGAATTAGTTTCTTATAGACCTTTAGATTCATCATGGTAATTGTATATTATCAATTGCAATTAAGTCTCTACCTTTTATGGAACACTTTGAGGTACACCACTCTTATGGCCATTTGATTTTGTCTCAGAAGTAAGAACTAAGTATAAATTTTGTTAATGTTTACTGAGGATGTAATCAATCTTTATGGTTTTGGAATTTGGTTGTTCATTAAGTGTGATATTTCTTACATGGGAGTACAAAAAATATACACCCTAGGATATGGACTATATGAATGAGAATGACTATCTAGTATCTAGTATTTATTATCCTTTGCACTATTATTTGCATCAATATTTTGGTTGCTATTTGACAATAATTGTACACATGAAAAGGGTTTCATATGTTAGCTTTGACAATGACTGTAGACAATTAGATATAATGTTTTTGTTATTACTTATTAACATATTCCAAAGTCAGTCAGGTTCCATTTGCTAGTGTAGTGTTGCTTGGTCAAAAGAAGTTATTTCAGATGTTAGGTTGGTAAGAGGGTATGCTTTTTAAATGTGAGCATAGTTGTTTTCTTTGTTACATCTTTTAGGAGCCATGTCTGAAGTGTCTAGTAGGAGCAATAGTAAATAGGTAAGACGTGATGATCCATTGCAGTGGCATATCTAAGCCATAGAATTGGATGATAGCTTATTGGCTTCAAACTGATAACATTTCATAAAATTTGCTGACATGGATTGAAAAATTGATTAACTATTTTTTCCATTTGGCAATTCTTGCTGTCACTTAAATTAATCAATTTTCTGTCCTAAAGTCATGTGGTCTAGTCCTCCCTGCTCCTCGTAAGTCGTATCGTGGATCTCAGTATGTTTTCTTACTATTTGTGTATCCTTGATTTTGATGATCATGCAATATATGAGTAAGGATTTCATTAGTTTCTCACATCTTGTTTGCTGGAGTCATGATATGCAAAGCAATCTGTTGAGGGAGATATAAATTGATTTCTCAAACTGAATAGGTAAATTCAGGCACCTGCCTATTGTGGAAAATGGTGAAGTCATTGCCATGCTGGATATCACCAAATGTCTATACGATGCCATATCTAGGATGGAGAAGGCAGCTCAGCAAGGGAGTGCCATTGCAGCTGCAGTTGAGGGGGTGGAGTTGCAAAGGGGTAGTAATGGATCTGGTTGGTAACTATACATACATCTTTTATTACTAGTTGTATATGAATTCTTCGATTCATTTTGCTTGCTGCAATGTATTCCCTTGGGTTTTTTTTTGGTGAGTTTGGAGTTGGAGGGGGAAGAAAATGGAGGACTTGTAGTATAAAATTTACGCTACAAGCCTTCCCTTCTCCACTTCACTTAATGTTTATAGGAGAACTGCCACCGTTGAATTTGTAGTTGTATTGTTGATCTTTTTTTTTTTTTGAATATGGAATTTATCTTTCTGATTTACTAGTTAGATGATTTGATTATTTAGAACTGTTTGCTGTTTTCTTTATTATGTTTAGCAAGTTCTCTCTCTCAAGATGTACTTCCTCATTCCCCACTATTTTTTTCCAAGTAAAATATATTTTCGACATTTACAACTCAATCATCAACTTTAACCATTGATTATGTTTATATAAATATTTTTTTTCCTGCCTCAAAATTTGTTTCATTGGTTATCACTTATCATGGTTTTTGAAATTTGATTTTTTTTTTTGTTAGTTCTACTTCCTAATCTTATTTTTATGCTTCTTATAGTGATTTTAAAAGTGTTGAATGTTCTCCTTCTATCTCTTTTTTCTATAATAATGGTAATTTTCTGTTTCAATTATCATCATTTTTTCAGCTGCAAGTGCTTTCATTGAAACATTGAGGGAGCGCATGTTTTAAGCCTTCCTTGTCAACTATAGTTGGTGAAAATTCAAAGTAATCTCCGCATCATTGTTCTTTGTGCTTTTACAGATTTCTAAGAAATGTTTATTTGCTCACATATAATAGTCTTACAACATTCTGTAGCATTGTGTTTCCAGGGTTGCTATTGTATCATCATCAGATCCTGTCCAAGTAGCTGCAAAAAAGATGCGGGAATTGCGTGTCAATTCAGCTGTAATTGCAAATGAAACCAAGCTTCAAGGGATACTTACGTAAGATCCTTTTTTGAGGATTTGTTCTCCTTGAATGCGATATAAGAAATGGATTTTTGATAAGCTTTATTTTATTTTATTTTATTTTATTTTTTGCATAGTAGTAGCTTTATTGTCCTTCCATATATTAGAACTGGATTTTTGACTTCTTTGAATTTAGTTATTTAGCTTTTTACATGATGATCTATTTCTTATCTTTTCATAACAATATATTGTTCTGTAAATATCACATACAGTTCCAAGGACATCCTTATGCGTGTTGTGGCTCAAAATCTTGCTCCTGAGACCACTCCAGCAGAAAAGGTTGTTCTGTTTTCTTTGGGTTTAAAGTAACTAACTAACTATACTGAAAGTTCTGTCACAAAAAAAAAAAACTATAATAAAAGTGGTTAATTCTAAGATACTATTTCCTCAAGCTGATGGGTACACATTGCTCGGGGAGCTGCTTTGCTTTTCTTCATTATTCCCTTCGTCACTTATTTTTTGTTAGGTAATGACTTCAAACCCTGAACATGCATCATTAGAGACAACAATTCTTGATGCACTCCATATGATGCATGATGGGAAGTTCTTACATCTTCCAGTGGTGGACAAAGGTAACTTCGCTTTTTCAAATGCATACATAATCTCTCTACTCTTTTTCTGGCATTGAGTATTATGTTTTTTGCAGACGGCAACATTGCTGCTTGTTTGGATGTTTTGCAAATAACAACTGCTGCAATTTCTCTGGTAAATTTTAGGTTTTAAATACTCGTAAAATGTTGAATAATGGACTACTCTGTTATCAAGCATCAATTTTAACTCCTTAGCTTTTAACTTTTGAAGAAATTTTTTTCTACCCTCTACTTGGATGGCATATCTTGTAACTTTTCCCGCTGAAAGGATTATTCTGGAATTTGTCTTAAATTCTTCAAATTTTGTCTTTCTTTTTTGTTCCTAATTAAATGATAAAAGTTGTCTGCATATATTATCCAACTGTGTTTTCCGTAGTCACTGAATTTGATTGAAGGAATTGAAGTATTGATAAAGTATTTGTGCCTTCTAGATGCAATGATATTCATGTATATGATTGTTTCCATCTATATCTGGACTATTGCTGAATGTTAGCTGTTACCCTTCCCCGAATGATCAGAATATTGCTGCAAGTTAGCTTTTCATTATTCTTCGTGCATATTTTCTTGATAATTCTTTTTGCAACTGTTGGCTATGTACTTACCTGACATACAGTGAATATTGCTTATTAAGCTTTGTATACACCTTTGTATCTAAATTTGCTATTATCGTGCAGATTGTGGTGTCTTGTTATTAAGCTATTTATATGTAATTTGTAGGTTGAAAGTAGCTCTGGAACTGTTAATGATGTGGCAAACTCAATTATGCAAAAATTTTGGGACTCAGCTTTAGCGCTAGAGCCACCAGATGATTATGACACTCAGAGGTTCTTTGGTTGTAGCTATTTTACTTCAGTATACAATTTGTTTTGGCCATTTAACAAGCATTTATGTTTGGTCGCAGTGAAGCTTCCGGGATAATGAATTCAGATGGAGCAGATACTGCGAAGTCTACATACCAATCTGTAGGTCATGGAAATTCGTTTATTTTTAAATTTGAGGATCCTAATGGTCGAGTGCATCGAGTCACCTGTGGTGAGTGACATCTTGGAAAAGCATTGCTTGTACATCATTTGTCTTATCGAAAATTAGCCTTCAGCTTCTTGTGGATAAACGTTAATGTTGTAATTTTTCTTTCCTACCTATTCTTTTATTCTTGGAAAAACTTTGTATCACCTCTCCCTTTTCTGTAGGAGCAGAAAATCTAGATGAACTTGTATCTGCTATCATGGAAAGGGTCAGTAATAATGACAGATCACGTCCCGTAATTTTGGTATGTCTTCTTCTAGTTCAGTTCTCTTCCTTTTGATTGTAAGCTCATGTATTCATTATGTTGCCCCTTTTTTCTTTCCTTCTAGTATGATGATGATGAAGGTGATAAAATTGTTATTGCAAACGATAGTGATCTCGTATCTGCTGTCAGCTATGCTCGATCTGCAGGACTGAAGGTGAAGATTCTGCTTTTACAAGCTATTGTCTCGGTTTCCATGGTTTAATTCTTATTTGGTGTATGCATTTAAGCATCTTTATATTTCAGGCCTTGAAGTTGGATTTGGAGTTTACAGATTCAGCTAAACCCGTGACACCAGAGTCTGCAATAGCCATGACCACAACCACAGCTACAAGACGGAAAACAGGTGGTGGCATGTTGTCCATTCGCTCGAGTATTTTTGCAGGTGCTGTTGTTCTAACGAGCATTGGCGTGGTGGCTTACTTGAAGCGCTCAAATCAGTGATTTCTTCACCAGTTGGAAAACACAACAGGCAGTAAAAATCATACTGGATAAACTCCTTAGCTTTATTGTCACTTAAATCTTCATTCATTGCAGCAAGGTGATGTGAAAGTTCTCCTCTATATTTTGTAGTTGTTTTAGCCAATGCTTGTGAGGGTTGTTTGGTTTTGCATATATTTTTAAGAGATATGTTACGTGTACATATTAAGTGTCAGACATTGTGTCGACTCATTTCTCGTAGATGGGATGTGAGACGGCACAACATTTAACACGTAATACGTTACATGGAACACTTTTCTATTTCTGACTCCAATGTAATTGTTAGTTACCTGTTACCACTTCTGCTTGCAAGTGAAAATATGTAAAAGATAAAACCGTGGCATGAATACTCAAATGTCATGGTATTCAACACTTGCAATTCCTGAAATATGTGAACTATCATCATTGAGGATTATAATTATCATCCAAGTTTTGTGATCCACTTTGGTGTATTACCATGTAATGTTGGCAGAGTTTTTCGTTCATTTTTTTTTCTCCAGTTATAGAATATGCAATGGTAGATCTTAAAAAAAAAGTAGCTTGCACACACTAAGTATAAATAAATATTTTTTATTTATCAAATGAAGTGCTTCTGTCCAAAAAACTATATCAAATGAGGTCTTAATTTTTTTATTTATTTTTATGACGCATAATTCTAAAAAGAAGAATGTTAGAGGGTTATTAGAATTTATTATTTTTGGCTCTCAGTTAACCATTAATATTTAAAAGTATGGAATAAAATATGTTGTTGGATTACTAAACTAAAAAATAAACTAAAATAATTATGTTGATGGACAAGTAAGTCAAAAATAATAAATTTTGATAATTTTTTAATATTTCTCTTTTTAAAAATACCAATA
>NC_029792.2:120955570-120977469 GCF_000816755.2 Arachis ipaensis
AATAAGGCTCAAGCTAAAAACTTTAAATAAGAATAATGTAACTGCAATTGCTATAAAGATGAATTTTAACAATAGGAATAGAATTTAAGTTTATTTAGAATAATAATAGTATTTTAAAACACTATTTAAAAAGTGAGGATAAAAACTAAAATTTATTCAAAATATTAAAAATTAAATTAACTCAAAATAGATATTAAAAATATCTCTCAGTGTTTTGAAAATTAGTGTTAAATTCGTGCGATGCACGGGTTTACATTTTAATTTCACATGGTAAATCGAAAATAATATTTTATAATCATACATTTCTCAAGTTTAGTATAATATTATCATCGTCATTATATAATAAATGTACACTTAATATGTTTGTTTATCTTTATTCAAAGTAAAATGTAAATGGAATAGTTTGAAGTCTATAATATTTTTGAGTTATAAGGAAAGAGACCTGAAAAAATAAGAACATATATAACCGTAACAGTAGCATGTCAATTTTACACTAAACTTTATATTATATGACTAATGAAAATTTATCGACAACCTAGTATTTTATTAACCTCATTAGAAAAGCAATTGGCATATGATGTTGTGCTCCATGTTATACATTTTATTTCAAGCATGAAAGTATAATTAATAAATTATTTATATATACGATTTGTGAAATAAATATATAAATATATTTAAAATATAAATCCTAGAAAACACAAATTTTCAAAGTTTTAAACACAACGTTCAAATAAAGAGAATCAACAGATTTTTAAAAAGGTGCCTTCTTAACTATAATTGAGGCGTATTAAACATAGTAGAGATAGAGATCTTATGCGACAAAAGTTGTTACTTAATTTATAAATAAAATTTATCTTAGCAAAATTAAAATAATTAAATAATATCTTTATTTAGTTTAATAAATTTAAATTAATTGTTTATGTATACTAAAAGAAATTATTTCAATTTTATTGACATTCTGCATGAATCCTATCGCCAAAAAATAAACAAATCTAAAAAATAAAAAATATCACTTGTTTTTCGTTATCCTGGGTTTCTCACCCAACTCTCTCTCCTCTTTTCAAACTTGTCTCTTCTCTCCGATAAAGAAGATAAAGAAGACGAAGAAGCTTCCTCCACGGCGCCCTGCCAAAGTCACCGCAGGATTTGCGCACGCCTCACCCAGTCAAGTAGAACGTCGTCGCGTCAGAGAGCGTCGCCATCTTCTTCGAGCATCGCCGTCTTCCTCGTTCCAGAGAGTGTCGTCGTCTTCCTCGCCGTCTTTCTCATTTTTCATCACCGTCGTCAGCCTCTCCCTTCCGGTAACATTCTCTCTCTGATTTATGTGATTTTAATTATTATAGCATTGTTTTTATTTTTGTAATTAATGTAATTTGGTTTGATTTATGTGATTTTATATTAGTTGTTGTTAATTTTGACAAAATGAAAAACTTAAGTATCAATTTGAGGGATTGTTGCTAGAGCTTTCTGTGGGTGCTATTTTGCCTGGAATTGGGGCCTCATTAGGGGAAGTTTGCCATGATTATCTTAATGGGCGATGTATAAAAGTATCTATACTAAAGGAAATTATTTCAATTTTATTGACATTCTGCATGAATCCTATCGCCAAAAAATAAACAAATCTAAAAAATAAAAAATATCACTTGTTTTTCGTTATCCTGGGTTTCTCACCCAACTCTCTCTCCTCTTTTCAAACTTGTCTCTTCTCTCCGATAAAGAAGATAAAGAAGACGAAGAAGCTTCCTCCACGGCGCCCTGCCAAAGTCACCGCAGGATTTGCGCACGCCTCACCCAGTCAAGTAGAACGTCGTCGCGTCAGAGAGCGTCGCCATCTTCTTCGAGCATCGCCGTCTTCCTCGTTCCAGAGAGTGTCGTCGTCTTCCTCGCCGTCTTTCTCATTTTTCATCACCGTCGTCAGCCTCTCCCTTCCGGTAACATTCTCTCTCTGATTTATGTGATTTTAATTATTATAGCATTGTTTTTATTTTTGTAATTAATGTAATTTGGTTTGATTTATGTGATTTTATATTAGTTGTTGTTAATTTTGACAAAATGAAAAACTTAAGTATCAATTTGAGGGATTGTTGCTAGAGCTTTCTGTGGGTGCTATTTTGCCTGGAATTGGGGCCTCATTAGGGGAAGTTTGCCATGATTATCTTAATGGGCGATGTATAAAAGTCGATTGTAAGTCGAATCACCCACTTCATAATTTGCTAATGACTGCATTAGCTGCAACAACCTCAATGGGAACACTTAGCCAAGCTCCTATGGCTCCGATTGCTGCTGCAATGGTTGCTGCACAGGCAATAGTTGCACATTTACCTAGTTGTCACCATTTTTGGACCTCGATTCTCTGATATAAGCCACCTTCTATCCTACTGCGTATTTTGATCCAATATGGCTTTCACAATTTTTGTTAGACTCGTTGCCAATGTTGAACCTCAGAGTAGTTCAGTTATATACAATTTTAAATTCTGGAATCCTTCTCTACTATTCATATTATGAATGACTAGTCAAAATAAGAAGTTCCAATTTGCCTTCTGGTATTTACAACTGATGAAACTTTTATAAAATGTAGTTTCTCAGCAGAGGAGAGATACAAATACAAATACAGAGGAGATACGAATACAGAGAAGATACAAAGGTTGGGTGAAGAATTTAGCAAAACAAAAATAAAGTAATTTTTTAAGTATTTTTTAGATTTGTTTACTTTTTTTGGTATCAATGATTGATTAGGGTTTATGGAGAGATAAATAGTTTTGTTAGATGTGTTTTTGTTTTTGTTTTTTAGATTATTTAAATTTTAAAATAATAAAATTAAATATTTTGATTAATCTAAAATAGTAATTTTTGTCTAATATATTAAAAAGGATATTTAAGTCTTTTAAAAAATTAAATAAAAAATATTTTTTATTTTTATTAAATTATAAGGGTATTTTAGTAAAATTAGTGATATGATATATATTTTTTTAAAAAAAAATCTGATACTGATGTGGAAAATAAATTTCACATGTCTTGTTATTATTTGTCTATATTTTAAATGTATCGGTACGTATAAATTTACCATTGTATGGAAGCAAACACCATATTTTAATTTCATCCGATTTCATTCACAATCTTTTATATTAGAAAAAACTACCAAAAGTACCCATAAATTTTACTAACGTTAACAAAAGTACCCATAAACTAAGGAAATTAACGCTATACCTATGAAAGATGGGTTTCGTATGACGAATATATCCAAATCCTAATTTTTTGTTAATTTTTTAATAAAATTCCCAAACTACACCACCCTAACCCCATTCTACCATCACTTCCTCTCTTCCCACTTCTTCTTCTATCCTCATTTCTCCCTCTCTCAAAAATCCTCACAGAGTCACATAACTCTTCTCCTACTTCCTCACTGTCGTCCGCCACCCACCTACCCCGTCACCGCCAATCTCCTCCCTTTTCACTCTTAAGGTGGCTACAACACCTTCGTCGTGCGCCTGTGACCCAACCTAAGGAGAATGTCGATGTGGCGTGTCTGTCCCAGCTGAGGAGAACGTTGTCGTGGCGCGCCTGACCCATCCAAGGAGAACACCGTCGTCGCGCACCTGAGAAGACATAGGGGTCGTGGTGCTGCTGCATGTAGAAAGATGGTTTGTTATAGGAGTAGTTTTGGACTCCATGACAAGGGTTTTAAAGGTGCAGGTTGGGTTATGGAAGGTTGAAAAAGTGAATTGAGGTTGAGGGTGGGGTAGTTTGAGAATTTTATTAAAAAATCAACAAAACTTAGGGTTTGGATACTTTTATCGTACGGAACCCATCTTTCATGGGTACATCATTAATTTCCTTAGTTTATGGATAATTTTGTCAGTGTTTGTAAACTTCATGAGTATTTTTGGTAGTTTTTTCTTTATATTAATATTTTGTTTGAGTCAAATAATTCTTTAATCATTAAGCATATTATCGAACAAACTAAAAAGAGTACATGTTATTAGTAATATTTGTAAAACTTTTTCGATCCAGCAAAAAATAAATAATAACAACGTAACGAAGCTTTGGCTCGCATAAATTTGTTGATCTATGTCCGAACTGAGAAAGAAGTCTTAAAAACCTATCGACATGTCTCTATTTTACACGGGGAAAATAGGATGAGGGATGTTGGACGGCGCAAAGACGTCAGGCGGGTTGGGTTGTAGGGCCCAAACACACAGCAAAAAAAAAAGCAGTTCTAAATAACTCTAGTTAAAAACTTATCACTTCTGAATGACTTGGCCCCACAAAGTTAACCCAATCAATAGTAAGCGTAGTGAGGCCTGAATCTGTGGAAAGGCCCAAGTAACATGAGTGAGAGTCCATCAAACCAAACAAACACAACGGCAGTGTCAATATCTTCATCTCCCTCGACGCAAATAGATTTAGCCCTATTTGCATACCTTTTAGAGATATTTCGTTACGATGGGTTACTGCACCGTGTGAGAAACCGTGGCTGGCGAATACATCATCATCCTACCATACCGATCCCTAAACCATTGTTTTCAAGTTATGGTTATGTACTCCGGCATTATCCGTGTGAGTAGGTACTTCGAGTGCAACACGTTGCGGCGATGGACAAAGAACAGATCAAGGAACCGGTGTTATTGTCAACCCCGAGAGCTTCTGCTGCACCTTCCGTGCCTAGGGGTTCACAATTGGAGTTGTCGCCCAATCCTGTTAATGGGTCGGAACACAAGTAAGCCTATGGCGAGTATTTATACTTACGTTATAATAGCACTCACTAAGTTTTCATCACCTTTCTTTCAAATATAACATACGTCCTTGGTTTTGTTGGAGGAGGGATTTGCAGGAACCTGTACACCCTATCACAACCACGTCTTTGGCTGAACGCATCTCCCAAATTGAAGCTGACATTGTGGATGTTAGATTTGTTATCCAAAATCAAAAGCTCCTAAATGAGAAGTATGTGGAACTGGTGGAAGAGATGATAAATCAGCAAGCTGTATCACCCCACATTGGAAGTAACTCTCTGAAAGTAGGGAAGACCACCATGACCAAAAGGACCATTGGAAAAAGTGGAGCAACCTTAAGGACATGCAAGCAAAAGAAAAATGCTACTCCCATAACAACTGGAACCGACCCTGACTATCTCCCAATTCCGACGCCGCCATCTAGTCCAGAAGGGAGCACATTCTGCTTGAAGCGCAGAAACAAACAGAGGCATTATGGATCGACCCCTACCTCAAAGGGAGAAACCCCAAAGGGAAGGAGGAAATTGTTTAACACAGGAAGCGTTTCTGGGGTGGGCCAGAGCAAGGGAGAAAAGACTCACATCACTAGCAGCTCTATCCCAGCAGTCCAATATGTCGAGCAACAAAACTTCCTGCAGATTCGGCATGTAGATAGGAGCCAGTGGGGGAAGGAGATTGGGAAAAATATTGCTCGTGTAAGTCCTGAACTACCATTAGAACCTTATGCTTAATAACTGATCTATAAACCATAATGTTTTGAATTCTGACAATTCTTAATAACTGCACACGAGATTCTCCTTACAGGGTATGTCATTAACTTTCTTCCCCACCAAGGACATGAAGATTTTAGGCCTTGATCTATGCGCTGCTGCGTACATATTCAACACAAAACTTGACCAAGAGTAAGTTTCAACACTGATTGTAGTAGTTTTCAGTGGCATAATATACTGAATAGATAAATTGAAATGTCAGTTGTACGCATTGTTTGTCACAGTTGGTTCCACTGCTATACCAGCAAGATTTTTCACTCCAATATTCATACTAATGCATGTTTTGTTGGCGACATCTGTTATAAATGATATACGTTTTTTGTTAAGAAGAATGGTCACCCACATTCTTGAGCTCATGTTATAACTAATTCGAAATAAATCATGATTGCTAATACTGAACACTACAATGAGCTTCTTGTTCAGAGCCCGCACTGTGCTATTACCAGGGGTGCTCTCAAAATTCTAGAGCCTAGGAAGCCCGTGGTCAACAACGTGAGTACAAAATTAGTAAAAAAGCTATGTACATGATCCCCAATTCTGCAGCTGCATGATTTTGCTGAAGTGCATGCCTAAGTATTGTGCATTGTGTATGTTTACAGGTGATGATTCTGCTTGCCTGCATGCTGGCTGGAAACTCCACTAGGATTCATTGGTTCTTGCCGACAACCTTCTCAGTGAGTGGACCTCCTATGAACATTATCTTCTAATAAATATCTTTTCCTTATTTCTGCTGCTAATAATTGGTTATTGTCTAAATAAATAATGTTAATTTTTACATGATCAAGTTGTTGTAGGTAATAAATTCAGTTAAATTGGTGTACTATATTTAAGGATTGAAAAACAGTTATTTTACTTGAAAAAAAAGAAGAAAAAATATGTAACATAATATGAACGGATGTTTTAGTAAAAACATAAGTATCATGCACATAATATTTCTCCTTCCTAAAAAAGTTACGCCCTATACGAGTATGCATTTTCAAAGTGCTTCATTATTCACCCATATAAACTAACTTTATTTATTTTAAGATTTGTTGTTGTTTTTATTTTTTTTCTCCAAACCATATAAATTACTTAGAACATATAGGGAAATTTTTTTTCATTATGAAACTCATGAAATATTTTTAAGGTCATCATTGAAATTTGTCGTTACAGCAAATTGCCACCGGAAGGGGACCAATTCCACATGCGACACTGAAGGCCATCCGAGAGGATTTTATGGGCAAAGCCAACTGTGTATGCAAGGTAAGTCCCGATAAGATTTGTAATGTCGTCGTGGACTCCAAATTGATTAAGCATGTGAATATTCCATCACTGGTTTCTGCTGGCAGATTTACTGTCCCATTTGGTGCGATGGACGTTGGTTTATGCTTGTGATTGACGTCATTCGTAGGCAGCTTATGTACTTGGACTCCCTTCCCTCAGAAGATGACAGACCCAAGCGACTCCGGCAACTTAAAAAAGTGGTATGGTCTATCAATCCACATAAAAACTAATTACTCCATTTCATTTTGTTCGAAAGGCATCTGAGCATATGCTTCTTTTTGTGCACGGAGTGATGCAACCATAAGGCTATCTTCCTGGAGGAGGTGCTGGATAGTGATGATTGGTATGACGACCCGACAAATCCTAGGATTCTGTGCAGCGACTACGAGATAAAGGAGCCTAAGGTCACCAGGCAAGACCCTGGAAGGTATCCCTAGACTCCATCTACTTCTGTTACCTTAGGCTAGCTACGAACTTAAGTCATATGTGACTAATTGATCCATGATGATCTATGATATGATATCTTTGTTCCACCCTCTATTCTTTTGGCATGATGAAGTGTTTCAGCATCAGGTTGTCCTAGTGGTTTAACTATTGTCACTTGAATCAGAATGATGTGTTACATGATTAAAAAAAAATAACGTACATAAAACAATTTTCGTTCTAGCAATGACTGCATCATGTACGTTGGGCAATGGATGATAATGTACCAGCTTTGGAACTCATACGAGGCTGAGGTATACCCACACACCATAGACATTAGGATTTTGTTTGTAGTATTATGAGAAAATGAATTAAGTGAAATAACTTGTGGTTGCAGAAAATTACAGACTATAGTCGTATGAGGCTTGCTGTTGACATGGTACTAAAGTACCATAATGACAAGTATATAGAGGTCATTCAAGCTGCGTTGGAATACTGGAGGAACTTAACCAACGGTTCCCTAGCAACAAACTGACCCAGTTGTTCACCTAAGCTTCTTTTGAGAATGCTTGTTTGAATGCTTACTAGCCGAGAGACTACAACCTTTTGTATAATATTATGTAATCCATCTAATTATTGAATTGAGCAATGCTTCTTGGGAGCTAAGTTTGACAACCTTTTGTGGCTATTTTCATGCAACTCTTTGTGTAACCCATGACACGTTTGACCTACACAACTAAAATCCTCACTAATATGATGCATACATCATTACGAATGTGGAAATTTTCTTAACCTGCATCTCAAATACACTGCACATTAAATAACAAATTCTGATGTTCAAGCTCGATATAGGTATGGTGTCAGGAGTTACAGATGAGGTACAAGTGGATAAACACCTTTCAAGAACGGGCACAAACCAACCATAGTCTTTACAGAGTTTGCAGTAGATACATTCGACTTTTGTAAAATAAACTATACATGTCGATGCTTATGTTAGACGTCAGCCATGTCTTTCGGACCTTTCTAAATTCATCAAGCATAATTTAGTAAACCTTTGTGTACTGTCTTTTAGATTCATATTTGTGGTTGTTTTTCAGATGCATATTTGTGGCTATTCCAATGGTTCTGGTATTTGCACTTTTTGTTCTAGGTTAGACCACATCTAGGTATTGGAGATATCTCCCACCCCTACAGGCAAGGGTGCATAGGATAGCGGAATAATACTAAACCAATACAAAATATTTTCTAAACTCACATATACAGTATGTACAAATAGTAATTAGTAGTGTAAACTTTTAAGAGTATTCTATTGCATGGATCACTTTACCAAAATGTGGGAACTAAACAATTACAACCCCCTTCCTGTTTACGTTAACACTGCCAAGAGGATAACTACCAATGTTTCAGGTAAAAATAATAAACCAAGACAAACAGGCTATAAGAAAATCCTGCTCCGAATATAACTACCATTCCACTTGAAAAAAACCCGTGTAAACATAAATAATGCAAGTTAATAACATGAATGTTAATAACATGAAATGTTCATCTGTAACATGGAGCCATACCTTACATGGAGCCATCCATTTTCTGAATGACTAAAATAGCTAAATAATGCAAGTTAATAACATGAAATCTTCATCTGTAACAATCTCCTGTTATAAATATCAATACAATAAAACACCTTAGCGGATCACAACACATCCATAAATTGTCCACGTTCAAGTTTCTCAACTCCCCGAAGAGTTTCGAGTGCTGCGATTTTTAAGTGCATTGCACATCAATTTGACATGATTTGTTAATGTCACCTCATCTTTCGAAGTAGTTGTTAAATAATTATTTTTTACCAGTAAATAGCTGAATAAACCCAAGTTAAAATATGTACCAACATGTAATGACTTTACCTTACATTTAAGAGATACTAAAAGGAATTTTCACCCTCTGCCAGAAAGAGAGAGAGAATAAACCTTCCAATAAAGTTTCCATCATCGAGAAACTAAGTCAGTTATTGACATCACCAACGCGAACAATCAAAAAGATGAAACTAATTAACCATTAAGAATTTATGTTATCCATGATGATTACTTTGAAACACCATGAAAGACAAACAAATCTCAGTCTACAAAGCAAAACATTAATTCACAACGCATGACGTAGTAGCATAAGAATTTGAAGAGTTTAATACAAGACACTATTTCACCTAAATTTCGAATCCGCATCTACAACAACCCCAAAAAAATGCACCCATGGTTTGGCAAATCCAAACATGCTTCATTCAATAGCCTCACAGTGACGAATAGATGACCAATACTTCATCCCCCACAAACTGTTTCATCACAGAATGCCTAACCTCGCCGAACCCTTTTACAAGAAGTTTGAGACTGCCTGTTAATAGTTTCTGCTCCCTACAAAATCAGAAAAGATAAGACAACGCTGCTCAATCAAAACAACAATGTAGAATTTTGAATGGTACACACACAACATAAAAGACCTAAACAACTTATGAATTAAGAAACCAAAGTCTCACAAACAAATCAATCAAACACTAACCTCATCATCCGGTTGTTTGTTCCTCGCGGTACAATTTCTATGGTCGTGCCCAAGCCCATGGCACCTTCTACATCGCCTCCCCATCTTTACGTTCATGCTGCCCCTGGGAGCACCATTCGACTTTATAATAGTTGGATCCAGCATGTTGACATGGTCATCGCCTTCTCTGCCAAATCTGTTCCTTCCACCTTGCGGGCCCGCTGGCTCAATTTTCTTCGTCAGTTTTTCCACTTGAGAAAGAACATTCTCATACATGTTTCCATTCTGGGCAGCTAAAAAGAACATAGACATACATGCACTCCACAAGGACCCATAACGTACTTGAAATGCCTTTTCCGTATTAGCCACTGGAACCACACCAACTGACACCAAAGACTTTGCATCTTTACACCACCTACAAAGCACTAACTACCTCGGCAACGCCTCTATCTCAAGCTCTTTCATCGTACAAAATATAGGACTGCAAGGGACCCCCTAAACTATTCCACAACTTGCTTGAGCACTCATAATTTTTAGAACTGCTATCGTATAACACAGTATAAACTCAACAGGGCCTTCAGAACTTCCTTAGCATGAGCTTTTGAATGGTACCATAAGTCTCATGATGAAGCACGAGCAACGCAAAACTTACTCTATTTTTTTCTTAACCTCAAAGAATATCTCCCGCATGTAAACCTTGCTTACAGCCTTCTCAATACTTTCCAACCCTGTTGTCATCACCGGTTCCAAATATAAGCATTTGAAGTCGGCCATGAACTCGTTATTCCAATAATCCTTCGCCACATAATCCAGGTTATCCAAGAGCTCAAGAAGACAATTTTCAGATCTAATAAACTTCTTGAGGGATGAATTGATTCCCTCACATCTCGATGTTGTTCTCACTCCAGCACAAAACTTATCACACAGATAGGCATTCGCCCAATACGCCCTCTTTTCATATGTTTTTCCAATCCAATCATTATTCTCTAAACCAAAGCTCTCAACCATCTCCGCCCAATAGTTTTTAAACTCTTCAACTACAAATTTTTCATACACCGCAGTCTTGAATACACTAAAAAATTAGCATCCTTAATGTTAGAGATAACATTTCGAGCAAGATGCTAACTGCATAGTCTATGTGTTGGGTTAGGAAATTCGTTCTAGATAGCCTCCTTCATTGATTCATCTCCATCTGTAACCACAACCATCGGCTTTTGCCTCATCACATCCATGAAACACCTTAGCATCCACTTATAAGAAGGAATCTTCTCATCCTCAAGCAACTCAAACCCAAATATAATGGTTTGTCTGTGATGGTTAGTACCTGAAAAAAATCACCAAAGGTCTATTGTATAAATTCTTTTTATAGGTTGAATAAAAGGCCAAGACATTACCAAAACAATCATAGTCATGCTGCATTTGACCATCACACCAAAACAGATTACCCAAGTGGTTCTCGACATAGTACGAGTATTGTACCACAGCTAGTGGATCAAGTTCGGTCTTCCTTTTAAGATAGATAATGGCTGCAGCAGCATCACCCTCCACAATGCAGAAACATCGAACATCATCGATATAGTTATATAGATCCTTCTTTATAAAATGCAAATTACGATAACCACCTGCGAGATAGGCAAAGAATCCCATGATTTATGTTGTCTGGAAACTTACTTCGTGCAAGCTATGAACATGGACCTTGTCGCCTTACGACATGTGCCGATGCGGTGCCATTATATTTGTGTGGTCTGCTGGGGCTAACTCATGGTTATGATTCGCTTACAAAAGACTTCATCTTCCACTTTTTGCACCCCTTGTCTAGATGAACCACAAATCTCGGCTTACAATTGGTTCGTGTAATTGTTTTATGTGCACTCTGTCTATCAATTCTTTCATAATGTTTCTTATCGTGCAATCCTTCTTTATTGCTGAAGAAAAATTTTCTCACAACATTACCTTAATTATCTTTTCCAAATCTGCCTTTCAAATCGCAAACCCAGTAACTCGTGCATATTCCACATACTTGCATATGCCTCCTCAACCGAATTGAACTCAACAAGAGCTAAATCTTCCGCAGTTACCCCTGCCTCACAACGATTGGAACTATTTGGTTCTTCATCTGACCTCACCATCATCGAACTAGATCCCTGTGCTTTCGCATCATATACTACCCTACTAGTTTCCTCAGTATCCAACGATGTCATATTGACTTCCTCTGGTTGCCTCGACTCTGCCCCTAATGTCTCACATTCGTCAACCCCCGATCCTGTGCTCCATCCGTCTATCTACTGCGCAGAGAACTCTGAGCTACCTTCTGAATCACTCTCCATCTCACACCACCAAATACCTGAACAGGCAAAAAATTTGTATGTCAACTGGCAACTAAGGAAAAAATAGCGTAGTAACTAAGCACAAGACCCGAAAATCTTTAATCAGCATCCAAAGGAACCAACAAAAGGATCAAGTTATGCTATGTTTGAAATATTTTGAGAATATCTATCCATCAATAAAATAATTCTTTTCTTTGGTTTGGAGTACAATAAAAATATAATTTTCAAATCTCAAAATAATTTCAATTCTTACCTTAATGTTCAAACTAAATCAGACAAAAATTATACTCAAATTTGCAAGTTCATTATTACTAAATATTAAAATGTCAAAATTATTCTTAATGAACAAATAAAGAAAAGACAAATACATAACCACAAGGATAAAAATAGTAAAAATAAAAAATTTCATATTTACTCATGCAATTAATTATTCCAAATCATGAATTTATATTTTAAAAAAAGTTGAAATTCACTACTTAACAAAAAAAGAATTCTTTTCTCAATTTAATGCTCTCCATCCACACTCAATAAGAATCATATATGTATAAAGGAAAGTATGAGTGATGCAAAATGTTTATTTTAGGGCAGAAATAGAGACAAAATCTAACTATTCATAGGCACTAACTTTGAATAAGAATGACAAAAAAAAGTTTAACTTTGTAGAGGCTTAATTCCTAGCCATTGTACCTAAAGTGTACTCCATTGTACCTAAAGTATACTCGTACGACACAGTAAAATTTGTTACTCTACTATTAATTTATTTATGCCAACAAGGCTGCTTCATTATTTTAGTTCTTTAATGTTTCCTACATAGCTTTCACAATGAAAAAATGTCCACAGGAATTCAAGTATTTGCATTAACTATGCATTAGTTATTTTAGTTCTTTAATATCATCCTACATCTCCTGCATAGTTTTTACAAGAGTAATACCTCAAATAGGTCCAAAATTCACGGTCAAACAGATTTGTTTCCAACAAAATTTAATTAAAATTTTGTCCCTGACGTTTTTAGTTATACACCAGATACGTCCCCATGGCAATTTGACCCAGTCAAGACGTCCTACGTGGAGGTTAACGGGCTGACTTGTCAGGTTAACTGTCACGTGTCACTTCCAGGACAATTTAGTCTCCATCCAAGCTAGACAAAATGACGTCGTATTGGATCATGAGGCGAATGACGTCATTTCATGGAGGACAAATTCGTCCCCACCAAGGAAGGCAGAGTTACGAAATGGCAACGTTTTAAATGGGGATCTATCTGCCTGTTTGAGGGGACTTATCTGCCTGATGATTATACTTCTATTGGGACCTATTTATCTGATAACCTAATGTTTGGGAACCTATCTGACCTATAATTAGTGACATTACCCTTAAATATATTCATTGTCTTTTTTTGTTTCATTAAAAACACAGGCTGATGTATCTGGACCTGGTAGCTTGCAAAATTATAATCCTCCCTCTCATAACACTCAAATTAAAGATTCTCCTTCACATGTCACAAAAAATGTCTCAGGCAATTCCAAGGTATGCAAATTTTGAATGACTTAATGCGCATGTTGAAATCTGTATGAAACATCCTCATAATAATTTTGTTAATTCCTGGCTCAGCAACCTTTTAGACGTCCAAAGCAAACAGTAATCGGGGCAAAGACTTAGAAGAGTGTTATTGTTGAAACCATGGTAGCTGCAACCAATGACACAGCATCTAGATTGTTCAAATTTATTCCAACACCAGGATTGAAGCAATCTACGAAGAAATGATGCTTTTAAGGATTCCGACACCATATTTTGTTACGTTGGAGGAAATAGTTCTTTTGTTGTTTGGGTTGGTTTGGTTTGGTTTAGTCTATATTGAAGGAAATAAATATTCTTTTGTGAGATTTGGTTTATCTTGATACTAAATTTAGCTACTTGTGTGGTTACAATATTTTAATTATCAGTTATGTAACCATTTTGATAAATGGGTGAAACAAACCAAAAGCAATGTGTTTCTTTTATACTATTTCACCACGATTGATTTCATGCATATCCATCTAAATATAATGAGACATTTCAATCTAACAATTTGATAATCAACACAGATTAAAACTTGCCTAAACAGCCACTACATACATACAAAACACAACTACAACTACCAATGCCCCCAATTATTATACCCATAAACAAAGCAAAAATAATATACTTCTTCACAAGTTGGCTATCCTCATTCTTCTTCAACAATAGATCCTCCAACTGCTTCACTCTCTCCTCCAAGCCATCGTTCAACATACGCATTAAGTCATTCAAAATTAGCATACCTTGGAATTGCCTAAGACATTTTTTGTGACATGTGAATGAGAATCTTCAATTTAAGTGTCATGAGAGGGAGGATTAGAATTTTGAAAGCTACCAAGTCTAGATACATCAGCCTATGTTTTCAATGAAACCAAAAAAGGGCAATGAATATATTTGAGGGTAATGTCACTAATTATAGGTCAGATAGGTCCCAAACATTAGGTTATCAGACAAATAAATTACTATAGAAGCATAATCATAAAGTAGATAGGTCCCCTCGAATAGGCAGATAGATCCCCTATTTAAAATATTTCTGTTTCGCAACTCTGTCTTCCATAGTGGGGACAAATTTGTCCTCCACAAAACGACGTCGTTCGCCTCATGATCCAATACGGCGTCATTTTTTCTAGCTTGGATGGGGACTAAGTTGTCCTGGAGGTGACACATGGTTGTTAACTTGACACGTCAGCCTGTTAACCTCCACGTAGGACATCCTGACCGGGTCAAACTGCCATGGGAACGTATCTGGTGTATAACTAAAAATGTCAGGATCAAAATTTTAGTTAAATTTTATTGGGGACAAATCTGTTCGACCGTGAATTCCTTAGGGACTTATTTGGGGTATTACTCTTTTTACAATGTCCACAAGAGTCCAAGGAATTGCATTAACTAGGCAATAGAGAACCAAATATATGCCACGCTTGGAGACCTTAGGCTCAATTACTATGGAAACAAATCCATACAAATAATCTAGTTCCAAATTACCATATTTTGGTACACTACTTACTCCGCCAACAAATTTTGGACTTAAAAAAAATTAGTAAGTATATAGTTACAGTCATTAAATAAATTAAACATAAATATTGGGTCAAGTCAGGGCGTACGGTAAAAGACATCTTCTTTACCTTGTTTTTAGGCACAAATCTCTCAAAACAGTATCTATTGAAAACTAGACCAGGCAGAAGGTTAATCTAACTGACACGAACAAATGCATCTAAACATATCAGCTCGAAACTTTTTCTACTGGCATACCATGCATATATACCCAAATTCTTTTGACAGAAAATGCACAGAACCAGGTACAGATATAAATAAAACACACATTATCAATAAAATCCTCTTACCCGATCACAAGTTGCTTTGTCTTCGCCAGTCGCTGCTAGTCTGCCTCTGACATCTATCTTCTCCGACAACGAGTACCACTGACGATTAGCTCTTCAGAATCTTCCTACAATCTCAACGCTGGTTTTCCATCAGTTTCCCAGTTCTCCTCTTCTCACGGTGGATCACAGACAATGCGATGTGAATACCCAATGCTTGCTATAATAATCGGTCTTCCCAAACCCACGAAACCCTAACTCATGTAATACCTCAGCATCCATGGATGATGAGCTAACATCTATTTTTTCTTTAATTTTCTAGCATTTAAAATTTATTTCCCTAAATTTCCGTTTAGAATATTTACCCTAACCATTAGCCTTTTTACCATGTTTAAAACACAATAAATCAAAGTCAAAATTTCTTCACTCAAACCAGGTGTCCACAATCTATTGGCAACCTTCTTGTAGTCACTATAGTCATGATAAAACAATACGTACCACAGAATGCACCTAAAGAAAATTGTAAATTTTTTGGTATTGTTAGAGTTACGATTAATGACTCAGACCATGTGGAAGCAATTTTGAACGATTTACATAAAGAATACACCGCATTCATCACAACTATTATGAACAAATCCAATCCTATATCAGTGGAAGAACTTGAAGCTCTACTCATGACACATGAAGTGTTAGGTACTAGAATTAATAGGGAAAAATAACATAATTAAAATTTGCAGACAAGAAATAGATGCAACTAAACAAGAATTTAGACGATAGTGAAAATAATATGACAAAGTGGTGAAATTACAATCTCTCACAATACATAGAGAAGTCTATAATAATCTTTTACATATTATGAAAATTCTTGCAAAGGGATTACACATGTGAGAAACCTTACTACTTTTTTCTAAGTTTGACTAACTAATTCTATGCAAAATATGACATACATTAGCAAATAGCTTAACCCCCTATATATAGTATTTTGTGGAGATGCATTTAGTTTACAAGTTGATCAAGTTATGCACAAATTTCACATTATAAACTACTTGCACAAATTGTACAAGTGTGTGTACTAGCTAGAGTCTTCTTTCACATTCATTTTTATCAAGTTGTATGACAAGTTGATGAATATCAACTTAATCTTACAACTCATTCTTTGACTAAGTCAAAGATTGCAACTAAGCTAACTTATCTTTAAGTTGAAATTTTTACTAGAACTTTGACTATGCAAGTTGTCGTTTTATGAGTTTTCCAACTTGATAAGAACATACTTAATTCTAGACCAAGCTTAAGTTCAATAATGATTTTTAATCTTCTACAAACTTCAATTTACTCCACTTGTACTTCTAACCCCTTTTTTTGTTGACTTCAAACCAAAAAACAAGAATTTTAATTCTTCTTTTCACAATCTCCTACTCAAAATTATTCTTTTGGTGTATTCATGTTGCTTATATTTTCAATAGGTCAAGAGAACATCTGTACCGATCAAATTTATTTGTATTGATTGGTTTTGTCATGATATCTGCAAGATTGTCATTGGTATGGATTTTTTGCATATCCACTTTTTCTTCCTCCACTACTTCATGAACAAAATGATATTGAACGCCTATGTACTTCGTTCTTGAGTGAAAGACTGGATTTCTTGCAATGTGCAAGGCACTCTGGCTGTTATAAAATATTGGAATCATATCCTGATTGTGCTCGAGTTTCTCCATTAATCTTTGCAACCAAATTGTTTTCTTATGAGATTGCGTAGTTGACATATATTCAACTTCTACAGTTGATAATGCTACAACTGCTTGTAATTTTAATAACTAGCTTACTGCACCTCCTGCAAGTGTAAACACATAGCCTGTAGTGAACTTTCTTTTGTCAAGGTCTCTTGCAAAATCAGAGTTAACATAACATTTGATAGTAAATTCAGATAATCTAAAATATAAAGCAACATCAAAGGTTCTTTTAATATATCTCAAGATCTTTTTTACAGCACTACAGTGCTCTTTTCCTGGATTTACCATGAATCTGTTGACCATCCCGACAGATTGGATGATATCTGGTACGGTGCAAATCATAGCATACATAAGGCTTTCCATTGCTGATGCATACAGTACTCGAGACATTTCTATATTCTCTACTTCACTGCTAGGACACATCTTAGAAGATAATTTAAAGGAAAAGTCTAGGGGGCCAGCAACTTTGTTAAATTCTGGCCAGCATGTAACCAGCAAAAAAAGTGAGCCATTGGATGAAATTTCACATCAATCTCACACCATTAAAACCATCATTGATGGCTATTTGATGGATACAAATCACAAAAGTTGCTGGTCCCCTAACATTCCTTAAATTTAAAATTGACAGGAAGTGGGTAGATATTGATTTACACTCTTGCTTGTTGAAACGCATAAGACCTTCCTCAAGTAATTTTCTTGGGATAGCCAAATCTTTCTATCTTTTCTGTTTCGGAAAATCTCCATCTCCAAAATCTTGTTTGTTGGTCCCAAATCCTTCGTATCAAACTTACTAACCAACTGAGCCTTTAATTCCTAGACACGATCTTTGTTAGGGTCTATCACCAACATGTCATCCACGTATAATAACAGAATATTGAAATCACCATAACTAGACCTCTTGTAATGAGTACAATGGTATGATTGAAGTCTGTTGTAATCATGGATAATAATGAAGGAATTAAATATCTTGTATCAACATCTCGGTGCCTACTTTAAATCGTACAGATATTTTGTTAACTTGCAAACCAAGTTTTCTTTTTCTGGTTCTTCAAAGCCTTTTTGGTTGGAGCATATATATTTCTTCTTCAAGTTCACCATGAAGAAAAGCAATCTTTACATCTGGTTGCTCTAGATGCAAATCATAAACAATACATATAGCAAGAATTATTTTTATTGTAAAAATTCTAACTACTGGAGAAAATATTTCATTGAAATCAATACCTTCTTCCTGACCAAATCCCTTTATGACCAATCTTGCACGATAATGTTCTATCTGGTCATGATTGTGACGCTTGATTTTGTTAACCCATTTGTTACCAATGTCTTTTCTTTTCTCTGAGAGTAGGACAAGCTCCCACATCTTGTTTCTATGTAATGCTTCCATTTTTTTTTGCATGGCTGTCATCCATAAAGAAGAATTTGGACTTTCAACAGCCTCTTGAAAGGTTGATGGTTCTTCATATTCAGTAACAACATAATATGCATCATGGTAGTCATGACATAGTCGGTATGCCATGATGGTCTTCTTAGTTCATGTGTTGTTCTGCGAGCTTCATTTGGTCCTTGTACAATTTGCTCAGATTCTGCTTCAGAATAGTCTTTTTCTCTAGACTCATCATCCATATACATTGTAGTAGTTTCTTCAGTGCTGCTATTGTTTTCTTGCTTTCTTTGCAAATCATTTTTAGGAAATATAACATCTTTACTGATAATAACTTTATGGGCAGTAGAGTCCCACAAACGATACCCCTTTACATTATCAGCATAGCTTAAGAAGATACACTTTCTTGATTTAGGATCAAGCTTTGTTCTTTCTTAGAAATTGAACATTACATAAACAAGACATCCAAATATATGTAGAGAAGAATAATTGAGCGGCTTACCTTGCCACATCTCCATTGGTGTTTTCAACCCAATCACTGTTGATAACGATCTATTAATCACATAGCAGGCTATTTTGACTGCTTTTGCCCAGAAATACTTGGTTAATCTTGTAGTCCACAACATAGCTTAAGTTCTTTCTAAAAGAGTTCTGTTCATTTGCTTTACAACACCATTTTGCTGAAGTGTATATGCAACTGCCAATTGTCTCTGAATATCCTCGTGCTTGCAAAATGCAATGAAATCACCATTAATGTATTCTCCTCTATTGTCTGTCCTTAAGCATTTTATTTTCTTCCCAGTTTCAAACTCTATTCGTACTTTAAACTCCTTCAATATTGGAAATACATCTGACTTTTTCTTAATAGAGAATACTCACACTCTTCGTGAGTAATCATCTATGAAGAAGACAAAATATTTTACTCCTCTTAGTGATAATTCTGGTGATTCTCAAACATCAGAGTGAATCAAGTCGAGTATGTGCTTGCTTCTAGCGGTTAATCTTTCAAACTTCAATCTATATTGCTTGCTTGTTACATAGTGCTTACAAAAAGATAGATTCACCGTTTTGAGCCCTAGAAGGAGATTATGATTTGCAAGAACCTATAGAACACGTTCTAACACGTAGCCTAATTTGCAATGCCATAATATCGTTATGTCTTCTTGGTCTGTAGATGCAATTGAGGCCTCTGTGTCTCGAATTGTATCTCTAGAAAGCAAGTATAGATTGATTGTTAGCCGTTTTGCCTTCATGATCACACAAGCACCACATTTTTAATATTAATCTTGTACCCTTGAGAATTCAATAGCCCAACAGATAATAAATTTTTTCTCAGGCCATTCACATGTCTTATACTTTGAACTATATGGATGAAACTATCAAAATCTTAATTTTAATGGTACCAATTCTCACAATTTCTAAGGCATGGTCATCTCCCATGAGTACAGATCCTTTTGAAACAGGTTTATAAGTGCTAAACCACTCATGATGTGGAGTCATGTGATATATTATTGCACAATTCAAGCCAGAGATCAGCTAGTAATTCATTGTCTTCATGACCAATTGCACCTTTGATGCACAAGACATTTCCATTATCAAAGGTGTTTGTAACACAACCATGTAAGGTAGTTGCATTAACAGTTTTTTTTTACTCTTCTTGTTAAGTCAATAATCCTTTTTCAAGTGCCCTGTCTTACCACAATTGTAACGAGTAAGGTTCTTCTTTCGAGATTTTGATCTACCACGACTTTGACTCCCACTAGAACCATGTTCTGTTGATCTTCCTCTCATCACCGACAAAGCTTCTGCTTGCTTTGAACTTTCCGTTCGATCATCTTTATTTTTGCGCCTGCTTTCTTCTTCAAGAATAGTAGCAGCAACATCATCAAATCAGAGTTGATCAGCAATATTATTATTTGTGATATTGATGATAAGTTGATCATACGAGTATGATAAACTTTGGAGAAGAAGTTCAGCACGTTCATTCTCTACAATCTGACACTCAATGGTTGTCAATTGTGAAAATACAGTATTAAGATTGTTGATGTGATCCGTCATCGATGTGGATTCACTCATACGAAAAGTATAAAGCCTCATTTTCATGAATATCCTGTTGTGAAGTGACTTTACCTCGTACAACTTAGTGAGTGACTCCCAAATCTCCTTTGCTGTCTATTCCTTCGAGAAGCTTGATAATACCGAATTTGCCATAGCCAAGTGTAAATTGGCAGCAGCGTTTCCGTCCATCTCTTTCCACTTGTTATCAGGAGTGCCGGTAGGCTTGCCTTCTATTGCTTCTAAACAATTCTACTTTTTCAAAATTGCCTTGATGTTTAGTTTCTAAAGGAAAAAGTTATTCCCATTAAATTTCTCGATCTTAAATTTTATTGCCATGGTTCTGACACTAACTGCCCATTTGCAGCGAAAGATTAAGAACCAAGCCCTGATACTACTATTAGGTACGAGAATTAATAAGGATAAAATAATCAATTAAAATTTACGGGCGAGAAATAGATGGAACTAAACAAGAATTTAGACAATAGTGAAAATAATATGACAAAGTGGTAAAATTACAATCTCTCACAATACATAAAGAAGTCTATAATACTTTCTTACATATTATGAAAATTCATGCAAAGGGATTACACATATGAGAAACCTTACTATTTTTCTTTCTAAGTTTCACTAACTAATTCTATGCAAAATATGACATACATTAGCAAATGACTTAACCCCATATATACAGTATTTTGTAAAGGTGCATTTGGTTTACAAGTTGATTAAATTGTACACAAATTGTACATTATAAACCACTTGCACAAATTGCACAAGTGTATATACTAGAGTTTTTTCAGGGTAAAAAACGCATTTAAGCCAGGGAGAGAAGTATATTACGCATATAAGCCGAACATGAATCTGATGCAAGAATCAGCCAAAACAAACTATTATGTAATTCGAAACAAGTGTATTCGAATTACATTCGTTAATAATTCGAATCAATACAGATCGAATTATTCTAAACCATTGCCTACACGTAATTCGAATTAACTTGGAACGAATTATAAAAGTATAATTCGAATTGTATCAATTCGAATTAGTAAGAAGACGTGAGTAGTAGGAAGTTCGAATCAAATTGATTTGAATTACTCACTTTGTGAAACAAATTTATTTCATGCGATGTAATTAAAGAGAAGACTAAATTTGAAGATAAATATTTATGCATGTAGTCAAATTTTAAATAAAATAATCTACATAATCAATAATAATTTAAAAATTAAAAAAATATTTTTATCATCTACTTATCTAAATTATTGGGACATTATAAATTTTTATAGTACTCCTAATATCTTTTAAGTTTTTTTTTAAATTGTT